>NW_012130071.1:2067902-2073540 GCF_000143395.1 Atta cephalotes
TAAAGTTTAAAAATAATTAATACGGTATTACTCGTAATTAAAACTAATAATATATATATATATATATATATATATATATATATAGAGTGTATGTCGGGGCAATGAGAACATCAACATGGTGCGCAATAAAATATAATTATTAAATAATATTTACATAATATAACAATGTATAATGATTTGCTGAAGATGGTTTGGAAAAAAATCGTTCAAATAAGATTGTATCGACAATCATTGTACATCTTCATATTATGTAAATATTATTTGATAATTTATATTTTATTACGCACCCATTCCCGCGTTATATCGATGTTCTCATTGCGATACATTCTATTTTTTTATAAAATTTAGTTAATTTATTTTTGATAAATGATGGATACCATTGAATGTGTTCACTTCATTATTACTGCTAATCACTTTAATTTTTTTTCTTTTTTATTAGCTAGTACAGAATATTGAAACTACGTGATTATAATACAAACAATTGTAACGAGGATATGTAATTCTAAAATAATTTTTTACTAATTGAAAATCAAATTACCAAATTAACATTTTCGGCAATTCAAACGACATATTGGTGTTAATTCATTCATAGTAATAATTTGATAATTACATTTTTTTTTTAAGAGAGCGATATTCTTTTATTTTAGACAGAATTAGATTTGATAGTTAGGACATGATATACTTGCAAGAGATTGCAATTGGATTTTTAGATCAAAGAATTTTCGAGTGCGATGAAAATTGTATCGCCAGTATTCACAGTGTTTATTTATAGTTCTTATTTTAAGATTATCTCAAATAAGATGTCTTAAGATGTTAATACAACTTTCTGGCCGGTTTCGTAGTTTGTTCTTATTTTAAGACCGTCTTAAGTAATGTTTTAAGATGCTGATGTGGCCCTCTGATTGGTTCGTAACATTTTAAGACTGTACTTAATATGATCTATATAAAAATCAACTACGAGACCGATTCCTGATTGATTACGACATCTTAAGGGCTATGGCGCATAAAAAAACTTAAACAGTAAAATGTGAGCAGTAAACGAATTGACCAATCACAATAAAATTCACAAGGTTATAACGTAAGTAGTTAATCCAACATGTTGATTTCCTCACTACTTACGTTTTACTATCTTAAGTTTTTTGTGTGCCATGGTCCTAAAACTATTTAAGATAATCTCAAATATAATATAAGGAACAACTATAAATACCGGTATATATATCATAGTCCATTCTTATTTTAAAGCCGTAATGTCAAGTAATGTCTTAAGATGATAATACGACCCTCTGGCTATTGGTTTTTATATTGAAGATTTTCTCAAGTAATTTCAAGAAATTACGAATCAATTAGAGGACCATATTAGCGTCTCAAGATATTACTTAAAACAATCTTGTAATAAGAACAGACTATGAATATTAGTCTGTAATTGAATCCGTGACGTAAGATGGTATTTAAGATAGTCTAATATAAGAATCGATTATAAAATACGGGCCTAAATTTCCAAGCAGGTTGAAACGAAACGATTTTGCGCGCGCCAATATGGCTGCCGGCGACTCTGCGCGGCAACATGGCCGCCGGCGACACAGATTGACAGATCCGCGCCGCCATCTCGAGTCTCGTCCCGGATTGTCCCGACTGCGCCGTCGCCGCTCTTCGGTGACTTCAGAGTTCAGTCTGTTCAGTCAGTTCAGTTCCTCTCCGCGCCTCGACACGAGCGTTTTGATTCTGTGAGTTGGTGTGTCGCTGCTTCGGCTTCCTCCTTCCTGCGTCAAGTTGCGAGCCATCGTTGCGTCGACAAATTGAGAGTTTTTTAAGTGCTTCGTCTCTCCTGCATCCGCAACCGACGCTACGGGAACATTATGGCTGAGAGCAAGGGCGCGTTAATCGCGAAAACAGTGCAGAAACACGCGGGCAGAGCGAAAGAGAAGGTAAGCGCACGCTGTGTGTATCTCCCTCTCTCTTTTTTTTAACAGATCGCTTTTCTCAAACACTCGCGAGTCTCCTTCGTCCTCGCGAAATTAACACTAGAATTTGCAAATATTATTTGCATGGTCGGAGTTGATCATAACCTCCTTGACGTGTTTCTCGACGACGTGTTTCTAGACGCCGCGATATTCCGCTAACTTCGCCAACGTTGGTGGGGTTAATGTTTCGCGTCACCGCCGCGTGACAATTGCATCGTGCCTCGCAATTAAATCTCTTCGACTCTTAAATTAAGCTCCAGACAACATAGCCAGTATGCTTAATTTTACACATTCTACTCACTAAATATTAGCCTACATTTGAATAATTATGCATGTCATAAATTTATAACGTAATTAAACTCGTAAGACTGCAGAGTAAATTTCAATACTTAATGGTTTATATAAAAATAATGTCAACAATTTTTTTTTCCTAAATATTATACAAGTTAAATACATTTCGATTTACTTAGTTTTCTTCAGTTTACATCTAATAATTCTCTCTTCTTTTAATAATAATTCTTAACGATTATGTACTTTAATATAGACACTCTTTTGAATTTCGTTAGATATTATTAAATGAAGAAAATATTGTGATTATTCTAAACTGAGGAAGACTAAGTAAGTATCATTTGTATTTAGAAAAAAAAATTGTTGAAATATTAATAATTGCCTGTTGTACATGTATTATATTATAATATTTCAATACTTGTTAACGTTGGCGTACATTGATCATATCGTCTGGAGCTATCTTTAGAAGAAATCGCTATCCAGAAAGTAGAATCGTGATTTTTCTGCCGATATGAAAAATTCGTGCGATTTATGAGGAAGATAAGAAAAGCATACGTCAATGTGTACAATCGCATTTCGTTTGTTTGATTCGTGACATGGAAATGTTTCCGCGAGGTTTCTTCGTCGGTTTCTTCGATATATCAATCGGATATTCTGTCATTTGCATAGAATTGCACGCGACGTTGCTGTAATATTGATGAGTGATTTTACAAATTCAAGCTCATCAATATTGTAAAATTAAAAAGGTCGAAGAACAACGAATGATAACGATTAGATTGGTGTCCAAGTGAATTTCGGTTAGTGACGAGAAAATATAAAAAAAAATTTGCTAATTTTCTAGCAAATCTCTGCCGGCACATCTCGTAGAAGAAAACGAAACAAACTTTCGGTCAAGTGTACATGATAAACAAATTTTCAACTGTTGTGGTTATTAAAATCCTTGGCGGGATTGTACATGTAACTGCGTGATTACATACGGCGCAGTTTTAATTGTAAATGATATAACAGTCGACTTCATGTGCGATCCATTTGGCGCTACAAATGCTTCGTTGACTAATCAGAAGAAAAAAATTTACCAATCAACTGACCAAAGGAAACATTTGCAGTATTAAGTAGATCACACCCTTTGTTTATTATCGAATTTAGTCACTGAGAAAAATGGTTGAAAATGGACGAATCAAAAAATTCTGATTTTCAATCAAAATTTTAATTAATTTAAAACAGACGTTTTTCTCAGAGTTGCATTTTATTAGATTAGTACGTACTGAAAACGATTATACGTGAAATTAGCAAAGTTAAAAGCATATAAATATTTTAGGTCCAGTTCTTCATTTGCTGGTTAATTTGTGATTAGGCTTAACATGATAATGTAAAAATTGTGTTTTTCTATTTATTTCCATTATGGTTACTTAATAAACTGTAGATTAGTTAGATTAGTGCATATTGAAATTAGTGATTATACGTAAAATTGAGCATATAAATAGGCTCTAGTTTTTTATTTATTGAATAACTTGTGATTAAACTTAAGATAATAATGTAAAAATTATCTTTTTCTATCTATGATTAATCAATAAACTGAGAAAAATGTCTGGTCGAAAATGAAGAAATCAGAATTCAGATTATATCAATCAGAATTCCGGTTATTTCAACTAGAATTCGACAGTAGATTTCAACAGAAATTTTTGATGTGTACATTTTCAATCAGAATTCCAGTTAATTTAATCAGACATTTTTCTTATAATTTTGTTAACGTGATAATTTTGTAATATATAACTTCCAAAGTTACCACTACAAAATCGTTGGTTTAAAGCGAACGTTTTTCAAAAGTTCTCATGATACAATAATATTGTCAATAAAAATCGAGTTTTGCGATATATTTATATATTTAACTCTCTAAACAGTTAGAAGGTTAAGTATAGTTAGACAAACATTATTTTTACATTCTCGTCAAGTTAAATAAAGTTAAATAAAGTCTACTAAATCAAGTTGACCAGATAATGATGACCAAAAAAACCGGATCTTAAATGATTAAATATCTATTAATATTATCATATTTTTAACGGATATATTATATAATGTATTATTAATGTATATATGTATTATTTCTATTATCAAGGTTGATTATATTATGCTACTTTATTTAGGTATATCGTAAAAAAATAGCCTTTAACATGTACTAATCGATTGTAAGTTGATCGAATTTATATCATATCATTTCAGGATCGAGTGTGTATCTTGAATCGAGGTGGAAATTACAAAAGTGAACAAAACTAGATATATTGACCAATGAAATTATAAATATTCTAATGATTTTGCTCATTTCTGTAATTTTTAATTACAGAATCTCATTTCAATCTCGATCTCCTGTTTATGTCTCTCGCGGTCCTCGGAAACGCGACTTGCGTCGCACTTTTTCATTGGCGCGACGCGGCGCGGCGCCTGCAATGTCGCGTGAAACTTACATAATCGGTAAACACATTCGCAGTAACTCCGGTAGTGGTATCATTTAAAATGATAATTGCGCGACTCCCACCGGGTTCATTCTGACGTTAGGAAACCGCGCATCCTGACTGCACGTCGTGTCAGTGCCTTGCTTATCGACGGCGATCGTATATTTTCGCGGTCGCGCAGTTCGACTACGAATCACGATCCACGTCACATGATTTACAATTTTTTGTTGAGGACTACCGCTGCAAGGTGCCACGTGTATTTACTGAATAATGCTTTGGCGATTGGTCTTTGAAACTTCGTATCCGGGAAATGCCCGACCACATATTAATATCATCTCGACGATTGACGCTTCAATTTAAATGGGAGTTAAAGTTGAGAAAGAAAATGGTTTTACGAATCTTTTTTTTTTATCTTTAAAGCCCACTTTAGACAAAATCTGTAATTTTAGATTTCATAGTAGAATTCCATTTATTTATATGCCATGCGTTTGATAGGAGGATAAAAGAGATATGCATATATTTTGATACATACGTATAATATGTTTAATATATGTGTGTAATTTTAATTTAAATATTTTTCGTATTACATGGTAAATATATAAATATATTATATTTAAAAAAATGGAATTTTATTTTGGACTGACACAAATTTTGGTTATAGGTTGTCTAATATAAGTTTGATGCAATTATCGATATCTTGTAGTTAAAATAATATTTTCTTTTTCTTTTCGGAGTATCCTCTATAATAATCTCAGCGTTTAAACTACAATGTCCTACGTGGAAGATATATTAATATAGAAAATGAGAGAGAGAGAGAGAGAGAGAGAGAGAGAGAGAGAGAGAGCGACTAATTTAGTTTTAATTAAATTAAGAGAATAATAGTATAGACGAACTCCTACGATTAATTTTACCTTACTAACTACTACCTAACGTTAATAA
>NW_012130071.1:2074336-2084947 GCF_000143395.1 Atta cephalotes
GNGAGAGAGAGAGAGAGCGCAAATTGTTTTATAAATTAGAGATAAATGATGACGAATCCTCGATAATTTTCCTTCAATCTCCACGTTATAAAACGACGTTGGTTGCCCTTGGTCCAAAGCTGTGAAGCCGATGACAGCTATTAGATATAGGATAGAATGTTGCGTTATGCCGAGTTTGTGTGACGAGTAGATCGTCCGCGATTAAATATAAAAGCACGCGCATTTACGGCGAAATCATCCGACATTCTCACAAGTCACTCAAGATGGAATGCTATTTACATGTTTTACTTTTGATGATTCACTCATGCGCGGCAAACAGAGAATCTCTCTTACTTTTCTTTTATAAGTGTTATTTAATAATTGTAGAAATGTCGTTTTTTCCACTTTTCACTTTAAATAATACAACGATCGTTTATAGTGGAAAAAAGTCGAGAATTTCTCTACTTTTTCTCATATTTAATCTGAGCAATCATTTCTGTCACGTATGATTTGTGCGCCAAACATTCTTATATATGTTTAGCGATTCATTGCGATCATTCTGAAACAGCTGTTTCAAAGTTTTTCTTCGTCACGTGTAAATAAATACATATACAGTTTTATATACAGTTTTTATATTTTTATTGTAAAATTTTGTAAATTAATTTATAAAATAATATTCTTATATATAATTCTTTGTTCCTCCACAAAAAAAAATGATATATTACAATAATACAGCATTAGCCAACAGTAATCTAATTGAAAATAATTTTCAGTTAGCTTAATTTAATGACAATATTAATTAATGAAACAAATAGCATTTTATTAAAACAAGAGCATGGTGTATTTGTTTAATTAATACTGTCATTGAATTAACAAAAATTATTTTCAATAAGACTGCTATTGATATTGTTATTACACATATATATTTTTTTTCCCGTGTTAAAAATATTACTTAGAACGAATTCAATTGGATGTATTAATGCATAATAGTGTACATTAAAGCTGTCGTACACAAATTGTCGTAAAGATGAATATTTAATAGGAACGAATTAAAATTGTAAAATCTTCAATACATACATTAGATATTTTTTATTCCTCTGCACTATATACACTGCACTAGACTTTCTTATTTTCATCAAATATCAAACGTATCAGCTTGATCAAAAAATTCCCGGAATTATCACCAGGTGCTCTGAGTCAATTGATTTGAGTTCTGTTTTTTTGGTTAGATTGCCACATCTATCATTGACATTCCCACCAAATTTTATCATCATAGCTTGACATTTGTAAAAGTTACGCCATCTTGAGTACATCTATCTCTGCACGTATTTTCGATTTTGGATTTGTGGGCAAACAACTCGTGGATTTTGCACCATGATAACGCACCGTCGTACAGTCCCATCATTATCCGTGAATTTTTGACCAAGAACGAAACGAATACCATCCATCGAATTCATCTGATATGGCTCCCTGCGATTTTTTTCTGTTCGATCGAGTCAAAAAACCATTACAGGGAACGCGTTTTAACAGCCGAAAGGAGGTAATGGAAAAATTGAAGACGGCTCTACCGAAGATGGCTATACCGACAATAGAGTTCCAGAAATATTTCGAGAGCTGGATCAAGCGCTGGCATAAGTGCGTTGCAGTCGATGGGAAGTACTTTGAAGGGGACAATATCACTTTTGATGAATAAAACTTATATTTTGAATTTTCTGAATGAATTCCGGGAACTTTTTGATCAAGGTAGTATACTTCACTTTAAATTCCAGAAAAATATTTATAAATTATTTCAGCTATAGACCTTTTATTGTGCTGTTAAGTAAAATATCTATTTTATAATTCAAAATATTTGCATTTTATTTTTACATTCAGATTAAATCATAATGGCTTTGATATGCACTATTGCACATTAGTATGTCCAACCGAATTCTTAACTTATTAATTATCCATTTCTAAAAACTTTATTAAAGTATCCAAATTTTAAATAATAATTAATAATTTGTAAATTAATAATTTGTAAAATAATTTTTTGTTCCTACATGGAAAAAAATGATGAGCATTAATCGAGAGCAATTTAATTGAAATTAATTTTATTAATTTTATTAATTTAATGATAATATTAATGATATTAATAACAAATATCATTTTATTAAAACAAGAGCATGATGTATTTACTTCATTAAAACTATCATTGAATTAACAAGATAATTTTTAATTAAACTGCTTTCATCTGTCTAATTTGTCTGATGTTGTTACTGCACTGCATTTTTCTATGCTCATTTATCTTTAGTACGTATTTTAATAATTTATTGAAATCCGTAAGAGTCACAATCTGTAATCTGGTGATCGCTAATACGAATTGAAGCTGCGGAAATTTGCAAAAGCCTTGTCAAAGTGCATTGTAGATCGCGATGGCGCACGTCGAAGTATTCAGTATTGCCGCTTCCGCAGTTCACCTGCGCCTAAAGGTGCGGGTCGAGAACCATTGATGCATCGCATGGGCATTGCATAAGCGACTCCTCCGTGTCACGCAATTCGCGTGCGCGTCGATGCCGGTGCCGGACTTCTTGGTATACAAATACATAACAAATGTCCGCAATTTTTTCTCTCACGCCTTTGAAATCTTCCTTTTGTAGATTTCTCGTTTGTTCTACGACGAACGGAAAAAGGAATACAATATCTTAACATGAAGAAATAGATGATTTGAGCGCAATTCGGGGCGAGTTACTACTTACGAGTAAACTCCGTGATATTTTTAATAAGAAAATATAATCTTGCAATACGAAAAGCGACAAAGTGCTAGTTTTCGATTTTTTACTTAAACTTTAGGAATATTTTTCTATAAATAATAGTTAATTCGTATTCTCCGAACATGATGGGAAGGAGAGAAAGAGAATTACCTCGACTTATCTGGCAGAACCCGTCTAAAAGTTGTTATAGCTAAAACTTAAGGTTATTATTCTCCTGTCTAAATCGAGATTGGGATTCAAATCGAGATAAAGATAAGATGGAGAACCCGAATTTATTTCGATGAAATATTTTGCAAAAACATGATAATCTTAATATTTTACGACGTTACGCCATTTCATTTAATCTTCTAATATTAGTATACCAGTTTTCAAATTTATAGCGTAAAAATCCTATTGGTGATAAAGAATATTAACTGCGTTGATAATAGTCTTATTTATTTGAAAATGGCTAAGAGCAATAACCAATACCTTTCGCACAATACGGAGACAGAAATGCACATTGTAACACAAAGTGAAGAGTGTAACACGTAGAAGATGTTTGTGAATGTCGCGATTTTTAATTATTCTGCGTTTGCATTTCAAAGTGTTCATATCATATGTAATAAGCTTTCATCCCAAATTTTTACTATTGGATTTTTTTTCTTAATTCAGAATTATTTTAACTTTAAGCAGGAATTTTTTCGGTACATTTTCGGAACTGTAACGAAAAGTTTATTTTTTGAAAAATGAGATGCTAACAAAGTTTGTTCGGTAACTTTTTAGAGCGGCACATATTAAACGACATAGGTATAATTGCGTTACGGTTACGTAAATTCTGGATTGTTATCGCATGCTTTTAATTAAATCGATTTTAACAATGTAGCGCATATATCTTATTCTTTTGAGATTTCAGAATTTCTTCAATAATCTTAATGAATTATCTCTCCAACGAATGAGCGTTCATCATAATCATTCATCATCCAGATACATACAATCGGTAGAACAATCGTAATATTTTACGACAGCGAACTCACTATTTATGAGGCTGAGAATATTTATTAGCTCGTTTACACCTTTATAAATTATAATTGTTCCTTATAACTTATATATATATATTATTCGCATATCTTTGATAAATATTGCTCGATAAAATAATCATCGGCGTAACTTTCTTACATGTGTAATTTAGTCGCGAAGGCGAACAATAAAGTTGAAAACTGCTTGGGGATCCGATGGGGAGATTTACGTTGAACTGCCAGAAGTAGGATTACGAAAGGATTAAGTACAGCTGATATTTTTTCGCGGAACTATTGCTGCACGTGTATTGCAGAGTAGGAAGAGGGTAACACTGTAGATTCGATCGTACGTATCGTAATATCGCTAGCATGCAAAAGGTTCAGCTCGAGGCGAAGAAAGTTAATATGGACCGAAGATTATTAAGGGGCCTTCACACTATCAATAATCACTATCAACAACCCATATATCTGTCTAACTGCGCAAAATTATATTGATACTACACTAATAATATTTATAAGGCAACATTATTAAAAATATAGGATATATCCCAGATTTTTTCAAATAAGTTTCAATAATTCTTGAGCAGAAAAGAGAAAGAAAATTAAGTTACATAGTTTAAAAATTTTTTTATAATAAAAATTTTTTTATAATAATTTTTTTTTTAAGTTAACGAAAATATGCAATGAGTAAGAAACAATTTTACTTAAGTTTGCATTTCAAAGTGTCGTCCAATATGGATGCTTGATATTGATATAATTTGAATTTATTATCTTTTTTATGAGGATAAAGAAAACTTTTATAGAAAGATTTATCTTTATAAAAAGGGTGATAAATTCAAAATTGATGTTAAGCTTATATTAATATGGACACTTTGAAATGCAAATTTAACTAAAACTATTGCTTTTACATATTTTATATTTTTATTGTATCTTTAATAAAGCATTTTAGGACCTGTATGTATGTTTATACAATTTTTTTTCTGATTTCTCATATACTATTAAAGTTGTACGGAAAAATCTGGAACATCTTGTATATAATAATAATACTGGCGCTTTCCTTCATATTTTCTTGACTTATTTTCACTATGTAATGTGTGAATAATTCTTTTCACTACTTCAGCAGTCAAATAAATTAATTCAGAATCTCAATTGTGTAGAACACGAAGACAGTTTTATAGGTCGAAACTGAAAACCGCATTTAATGCTAAACCTGCAGCGGAAATACGAACGTGTCTTTTCTCACACCGCAAAAGTGCGAACTGCGGTACCGTAGATTGTATTAGAATTCACATTCGCGTTTGCAAGCCACAATGAAACGATGTCAACAATAAATATTTCCTCTTGCCTGTTAAATACAGATTTTTCGCGACTCGTAGCGTCTCGAAATATATACGTGCAGAAAAATCCGATTTCCTTGACGCTAGAGAATAAGACAACGTCACATTTCACGTCAAATCTATCATTTCTTATAACTGCTGTCCGCTGACTTCCGGATGTTTATTTCCGCCAGCGTTCTAGCCAAACGTCAGACCGTCTTATAAGATCTTAAAGTAGTTGCCGATACGTTTCTTCGGCGCGAGAGAGAAGTCTCTCCTGATTGCGTTCTTTTACGCCCATGTCATATTACGCATTAGAGATTAAGGATCGCGAATTGAGCTTAGAATTGAAATAAGAATTTAGCCAATCGGAATAAAATGGATTAAAATTATAATTATCTGATTGCATTTCTAATGAATGTGTTGTATTTTAGGTTCGAATTCTAATCTTTAATTCGTAATCCTCAATCTTCAATACATATACCTACACTCTAAATTTCTTACAGTGAAATCTCCAATGTAAAAATACAATTCCATCCTTCACTTTTTGAAAATGAATGAGTGATAATTTTCACTCTTTTTAGAGTAAATTTTTACTTGAAAGAAGCAATCTCATTTTTCTTGAAGTAAGACTTCACTCCTTCGAAGTGAAAATTCACTCTAAAAAGAATGAAAATTGTCACTCATTTTCAAGAAGTGAAATATTTTCACTTTTTTTCAAGGATAGTTATATTTTCACTCTCTTGGAGTGAGATTTCTGTAAGAAATATAGAATGCAGTGTGATACGAGTATCAGAGATCCTCAAGAAATTGGATATTATATGTTTGGTCCACCGTAATTTTCGGGACGTGCTTAAAATAGAATGAAATAGATATCATGCGTAAAATAGAATAAGATAGCCATGCATCTTCTATCTTATGCATCTATCTTATTTTATCTTAAAGAGGTTCTGAAAAATCTGGCGGATCAATTAGAAATTGTCTAATCTCTTTCTTGAGGATCTCTCGTCGTTCTCCTAGACTCGCTAGATTTCTAAGTGTGTCCCACCGCACGACCGGGAGAGACGGCTACTATTCTCGTCTCTGAGACGCGTTCCCGGACGCTCCGCGACAGTTGGCAAATATATCTACGAGCCCGCGGGGACACCGCTTTTGAATTTCACGACGTTTTACATTTCCGTCGCGTTGCCGCGGCAGCGGCTCTCAAAGCCGGCCAGAATTAGAAAGAGACTCTACAACAGAATCTGGCCATGAGCAATTTTGTCAAAATAAGAGTGAAAAAAAGTATTGTCTCTTTTTATGTATGTTATCTTTTTTATAACTTATACTTTTAAACTCTAACTTCTTAAAGTTGACAAAAATAATGGCCAATCAACAATTTGTTATTTTGTGGTCCAGATTTTGTTATAGGAATGTACGAAAGAGCTCAATACTTTGTCGATACGAATAAAAATATCAACAATACATTAATTAGAAATATATTGATATTAAAGATTATTGTTACCTTTTTTTTTGCACATTTTAAGCTGGTATTCATAATCAATTTAAAATGATCTTAAGTACAGTCTTCAGATGTCATAAGTCAATCATAGAATTGTATTTGTATCTTAAAATATTATTTAAGATTGTCTTAAAACAAGAATAGACTATGATTATCGGCCTAAAGGTGCTTTCAATTGCGTGATTTTGTCATACGACAAATGTGTAATGGACAGAGAGATCCTCGAATCTCATCATGCTTAAAAAATGTATTATATGACAAAAATGTAATGAAATAGCGACGTTAGATATTATGTTGTTAAAATTTAAATGTTTGAAGGTAGCTCAATAATACAAATATAAATAATAAGGAGCGTACAGCCGCGACGACAGACGTTAAAAAACGAAAATAATATATTTATTATTATTATATATGAAAATAGACGTTTCGCTCAAGATTTGACCATCATCAGTACAGATGACAATAAAAAATTACAAACAAGTTTTTTAATTAAGAACGCAAAATCGCTAGTCAAAAAAGTGTTAATACAATATCAAGATAAAGAAAGAAGTGCAAAATATTAAAAATAATTATCGCAAGTCAATAAGATAATAACAAATTTTTTTTCTTTCCAATCGTTTGTAGTACAATAAATGAGTAAGATAAATGAGTAAGATAAAATCCAGAGAATGAAATTTACCCACAAAAATATTTATTAAAAAGGAAAAAAATTTTTGTTATAATAACGCATCTGGCGACTAATTCGTTCCGTTTATGATTCCTTTTTTGGAAGCAAAGAATACTTCGTATGAGAATACAGAATTTTCAGATTCTATTTAAAAAATTAAGGAAAAGAAAAACGCTTTTTAAAGTATTAAAATATTTTAGACAATACAATGATTAATTATGAAGATCAATATAAATTCACATTAAAGCTCGCTTACCACGTATTTTTTAAACACAAGTCCTCGCAGATGTAACTCTGAGTATCCCAATTTAAAAAAATCGAGATAATTCTGAACAAATGGTAAAAACTACTGCTGACAAATTTTTTGGAAAATCATGGCTCGCGAACAGTATATTTATATAGGGTGAAGGAAAAAAAGAATGTTAGGGGAGAGAGGATAGTTCTATGTATGGATAGAGGGGATTTTTCCGATGATTGCTAAGTAGATTTCAGGAAAGCGTTCTATGTCACTTTGTTTGTTTAAATCAATTATCTTGTCGTTTAATATGGATCATTTCGGAGACCTTTTATAATAAGATTGTTCTGAATCGAGAATACTAACATTTTTCCAATCAATTGTATGATCATGATCAAGTTTGTGACGAGAAGTAACAGACAAAGAATTATGTTGTTAACTTAAATGTGCATTCTTAAACACACAAAAAAGTGTCACAATTATTCCACAAATATGGACTTAGTTTATCGAGCACTTGATGCATATATGTAATACTGTACTATAAATATCTTTCATTTGATGACATAATTCGCCACAAGCATCATTCCATCTTTCTTGAGTAACAAAGAAGTAACAAAGAAAACGACACTTGTGTCGATTTATGTCCCCAAATGGAAAACATCCTATATTGGGCGTATTCAACGGACTCAACAACTTGAGTGAACGCTCGCTTATTGGTGTATTCTTCTAGATTTAAAGGTCAGATTGGATGATCTAGAAGAATACACCAATAAGCGAGTGCTCATTCAACTGTTGAATCTGCGAGTGCTCATTCAACTGTTGAATCTGCTAAATGCGTCCATTACTATTGCAGCTCAAGAGCTACTGAAAAAAATGAATCTCGTTGCAATTTATCATTAACCACTCACAGCGCTTGAACAATGGAAAAACTCTAGACACCTGCCAAAAACACGATGGCAGATGATTTCTTTAGACGATTAATTTCTTACTTCCACAAATCTTCTTACTTTCGCAAATGCACATATGCACGTTTTTACCCAATTTCATCTTATATGACTTCATTATTTATGTTTTATTTTTCTTTTATTTATACAGTTTTTCTCTCGATTTTTCTATTATAATATCTCTATAGACTTTCAGTACTGATAGGCTGATATTGAATTTTGGAACACAACCTATGTGTTGAATCAATCATCTTAGGTCCCATATGCTATGATACTGAAATTCAAAGCTTCAATAAACTATCGAATATCCATGGCCATATTTCGATATCAAATTCGATGCATTATCGAAACATCCCTAGGTCTCTAATTAGAATTAGAGACCCTTTAATCAGAAACTAATCACAACACTGTTAGATATCAAAGGAACAATGGTAATCTAATCTTGAGTTAGATAACATTTTATGTTATTATTTGACTTGCATCTATGTCAAAATATAAATCAATTCATTTCTGTGGTTAGTTTCATAGTAAACATTGTCTGTACTAACGTATGCACTTAATAAACTAAATTTGAGTTAAATTTAATACATTTTCGCGAATTATTAGGTGTTTGAATAAGTTTCCGCCGTTTTTTTTTATGAAAAATGTCCTTATTCCATTGTTTAACTCCATTGTTTTAATCAAATTAACATGCAGTGGTGGAGACTTATATATGTATGATAAATAACTCAAATTGAATATAACTTGATGTTACAAATTTAATCCTTTCATATATCTCAGAAGGCTTTTCCCAGAAGAGATGGCCATCTCATGGTCAGTTTTTGATTAAGACGTCTCTAGCCAGAATATTTTTTAGCACATAGTACAATCATTCATAATTAATTTATGAAACAGAAGTTTTTAAACAATGAGAATAATAATTGATGTTATTGAATGTTAGAAGTTTTTAAACTATCATGAAATTTTAAATCTATTGGCCTTTTGTAATCTCTGGAACGGTCTATCTCGCTTAGTAACTTTCAAACATATTTCAATTCGTTCAAACCTCAACGAATTTTTATTAAACGAGTGAATAAATTATGATGTTTATTTTATGTTATTAATATTACAACTTTTCGTTTTAGTTTAGCTTCGATTCGCCATATATATAATTATTTATAATTTTTGGTGCGCATAACTACTTTTACTTCTATTACGTATAGAGATATAATTTGCGCTTATCTTACTTAAATGATTATACATGAGAGATTATATCTAAGAAATCCCAACATCTATCGCGGTGTATTATATAACCATACGTATACATAATATACATCCTTGATATAAAAAATGCAATGCTGCGCTTATTCGGAGCGATCACGAATGCATCTAGATTTTGCTACGTCAGACTGATTAATGATACGAGAAAATTATAGTCAGCATTATTCGAGAAAGGATTAAACTAGATGTACTTCTTAATTTTCTTAGAATCTTAGTAATACAATAATTTTTAATAATAATACAATATTTTATTTTTGCGTAATGTATTGTCTCATTGTAATGTCAATTACCGTTCCGATATTTCATTCTGGTAGGCTTTATAATAGTACTGTTGGTGCCTCACGATGTGAATTGTGTATTCACGAATTTTGTGCATATCTCTGTGTAATTCTGCTGATACAATAAATGAAATTAAATTAAATATGAAATAACAACGGAACAATCTATTTTTTACGTTATTTAAATGGAAAAGTTTATAGTAATCACTTAATTCCAGCTAACTCTTTTTCGATCTTGCACATAAAAATTCTGAGTCTATCTCGCGGTATAACTTCGTTTTTCCGACTAATGTTATTGAATGCAACATGCGTAACAGCGACTAGCATTTTATATGTTACGTAAGTTGCCTGAATATGAATACATCTTATATCGGTATATTCTGTGATGTTTAATGTATCAAAGCGCAGTTTGTACTAGTGTTCGGGAAATATTTTGATAAACTGATGCATATAGTCTTAGTAGTTGAAAGTTTATTTGAACTATGATTTTATACATAGGAACTCGTAGATCTTTGCAACAACAATACTCATTACAATCGCGCCATATTTCTCACACACACACACACACACACACACACACACACACACACACACACACACACACACACACACACACACACACACACACACACACACACACACACACACACACACACACACACACACACACACACACACACACACAC
>NW_012130071.1:2085275-2094171 GCF_000143395.1 Atta cephalotes
ATATATATATATATACATGTATTACATACACGTATATATGTAATACATACATGTTTTGCATATATGTATTTATTCACATGTATATATTTGTAACAATTTATTTATATGTTATAACATTCTAATCTAATAAAGAGCATTTTTTTGCAAGGATACATAATAGGGTGAACCCTTGTTTGACATAAATAATGATAAATATTGAGTGATGATTCATATATGTTACATTAACGATACTTTAAAGAAAAATTCGATAAATGTTTGTCAAATATTTTAACATGAACATATCCAAGGATGACTATAAGAGAAAATTTTTCTTTAAAGCTTATTCTGAAAATAGAGTAGATATATAGTCGTGGAACAACATTATGTACTTCGTAGGGTTGGGTAAATTAATGTTTTTTTTTAACTGAATAAAGTTAATGGTTTTATAATAAATTAATAAAGTTAAGTTAAAAGTTATTAACTTTTAACTTTTTTTTTTAACTTTTAACGTTTTAATTAGTTAGTATATTTCAAAGATATATAATTTTTTGTGTCACTCGCTAAAACTATAATAAAACTATAATAAAAATATAAAATAAATTTGATTCATTTTACTGAAGTGCATGGTAAAATTCTTTAAAATATTGTAATGTGTTACAATTACCATATTTTCTTTCAGGATAAATTCTAGAAGAAAAAATTCATAGTTTTGAGCGTTTTCCAGCAAGGATACAGTAAGTCTGTTTGCGTTGTTTATACTCACTTTTTACACTCAATATTTTCTCTTTTCTTCTTTTTAATGCGAATATATATAGATATCTCACATTAAGTGTAAACTTTGTTGAGATTTCAAGCAACGCTAACTTTGTTGAAAAAATTCATGGAAAACTTATCGTTATTCTTTGATATTCTCAACATTAAAATATTTGACAAGTATTATCGATTAATTTTTTATACAATAAATACTCACAAAGTGATTTAAGTCAATTTTATTGCTGTGAGTTTGCATTTTAGATTTAAATAATGATGGTTGATTATGAATGATGGTTTAGTGAATTTATAACTCTTGATATTGTAGACGAGGATGATCTCTGTATTTAATTGCGATTGACGCAAAATCTTTTTTTATCGATTATCAGACGTATTGTTATTATCGATTATTTAACCGGTTTCTATCCTTCTCGCGCAAGTTTGCAAAAACGCATCTATCAATTGCGAATGTTAACGCTGACCTATGCGGCAGCGCATATAGACGCCTCCGGTTTTCTATTAAAATTAGCGACGCCCATTGTGCGCCGAACATTCCTTACATTTTTCATCTGAAGCTTCTTCCGTAATTTATTAATGAAGTAACGCGATTAAGATTTTATTTACTCTTTGGAAAGGCGGCAAAGTACCGAATAAAAATTATTCTTCTTTCTTATATATTTTTTATTACATTTTAGATTTAATAATTTAATAGGAAGTCATAAATGGTATTACAGAATATAATATATTTTCTGATGAAAATTTTAATTCTTTTTAAATCAAATTTTTTGATAAAATTCTAGAATTATTTTTCTGGAACTATGTTTTACAAGCATTTTGCCAAAATTAAAATTTCAAATACCGATTATATTCTGAATTACATGCGTTTACTTCATAATATTCATAATATTCATCGTTTCAGCAAAACTCTGCTCAATCTCTTTGGAATCCTCGTTGAGAGTCGATAATGCTGGCCTGAATCCAGTGGACTCGTTATAAATACGGCTCACGACAAATGCAGACGGAGACGGTTGTCATTCTCAGACTCTCTTTTTGCCTCTCGTTACCCTTTATGTCATATTTTTTGTTCTCGTTAGTTGCCTTCTAACACGTTTGTACTCGTTTGCCCTACATTGCGCTCGTTCTTCTTTCTTTTTTCTCCTATTTATCTCTTAATGACGCGTTTTTATATTACACTTGTTTCATTTTTTCTTTTGATTAACGTAACTCTCTTTTTATTCTTTACGAAATTATCTATTCATCTGTTTATATAGTACAGGGAGTGTATTTAGTAAGAGCTTTTCATTAACACATTTTACGTGTCCAAACGGTCCATCCAAATTTTTTAGTTAATTTAACATATGAATGATGAACATATGAAGAAGTAACAAAAATATAGAAAAAATTAATACAAAAAACACTGATTCAATTTATAAGCAAATTGTGCAAGCATATTTCTTCATTAAACTTAATAACTTATAAAATTAATTTATAATATGTTGTGTATAAATTAACACATTTTATTTATTTATCTTATAGAATTTACATTTTAAAATATATATTATTTTTATATTTTTGTCACTTAATCATAAATATTTTTTTACTTATTCATAAATTATATTATTTTGACACCAAGAATGTTGAATATCAATTGCATAAATATCGTAATACAATCATATTATATTAAACTAAGACATTACTGTATCTCCAGATTAACACTTGGATATATAAAAAAATTTAACATAAAAATTTTAACAAAAACTGATTTTAACATAAATATGAAACGTTTTTTTTGTACCGTACCTAACTTTTATACGTATGGAAATGTCGCTATTATATTATGTTTTCATTGTATAAATTAAAAAATTTTTTATTTTATATATATATAAATTTTACTTTATTTTTCGAAAACATATATAAACCAGTCAAGGATTTTTTTTCAAGGACATTCTTAAAAATTCAATAACAATAACAATAAAAAAGAGAGTCGATTTTTAAAAATATAAACGTATAAAAATTATTAATAGGAATTAAATACATACATAATAAAAAACTGAGATATTATTATATGTTTCGGTTCTTAGATTGAGCCATCTTCAGATATCCTCTTCACATCTATCTAAAATTAGTTACCATCGTCAGAAATAAAATCATGACATAATGTGTTTCAAAATATAAATTAATTTCTAAAGTCTCCTTAATGATACAAAATGGTTGGATATAACAGGGCAATAGGAGTCAAGCAAGTAATTCTTATGCAAACCAATACGTTAATAAAACAACTTCAATAATAATTAATCCGCTTACATGTTTCGGCTCACTTTTGAGCCATCCTCAGAAACAATATGATGTATTGTAATTGTAAAAAATTTTTTTACAAACTAATTCATTTCAGTGAGCTACCTCCATCTATTAACGGAAACTATAATATAAAAACGAATTCTAATAACAATTTAAAATGTATTAAAATTATTTATTAAAAGTAAATTTATTGGAGGGGATCAAAAACGATTTATTGTAAAATAATAGAAGATAGCTCACTAAAACAAAAATTCACCATATCGCAAACACTTAAATTTTATCGGTTTAGTCAAAAATCAGTTTGATCAGTCTTTGACCATTCAGCGAATCAGTGTCAATTATGTTGAAATTAATCAATAATTTTAATACACCTAAAACATTAATCGTAAAGAAAAAGAAAAAGAAGAGAAAAAATTCTGATATTAATTATAGTCCAAACCAAAACTGAATCTTTAATAATTTAATCTTAATGTAACAAAGAATATACACTGATCAATAATTAACAGATGTAATTATTACAGATATAATATATTAGGTGGGAAAAAGTTCGTGGCGTTTTTTAATGCCATCTAACGGGAAAAACGCCACGAACTTTTTCCCATATCTAATATTATCTAATATTACAATAAATTGCTACTTAATTATTCTAAGATTGAAAACAGATGTCAAAAATATTTAATATGATTTCGAATGCATTGACATGAAATACTATAACCAACAATAAAAATAAGAAATTAACAACAATGTTATATTATGAATATATTCCTTGTATTAATTTTTCTCGAAATACATATTTTATACAAAAAAATTAGCATCCTCGATTTTAATATTAATTTTTTATTAATATTTTTTTTTATTAAGATATACCACATATAAGACAATAAATTCGGAATTACAATAGAAAATTAATTATTACATATAAGGAATAAATCCAAACATAAATTTTACTGATTTATTAAGAAAATTAATTCGATGACAATATTTATTTATCAAATCATATATTGTACATTTTACACAATATGTGTAGGTATAGGAAATGGCGCGGGCGTAACGCTGTTCCGAATGACGTTGTGGCTTACTTGAGTATTAATAACCATCCATTTCCGCAACCACCGATTTTCAGTGCGCGGCTTTATGCCAACTTTTCGTTCATTTTCTATCAAATAGGCGACGCTTACTACTATAGAGATTGACTCTACGCATTCTCTTTTCGTATTCATTTACATTATTATTAAAAGAAGAATCTTTTAAAACTCCTAAAAAATGAAATAAAAATTTATTTTTAATTGACAATTCATGAATCACATTTTGAAAAGTTCTGTGAAGTTCTAGGACTTTTATTCCATTTTTTGCTAAAACGATTCAGTCACGTCTATAAAATAATAAGAAATAAGCAGAGATTTATAAAGAAAAATTTTTTTGAGCTTCGAAAAACTTGTAAAGTAACCCCGATGCGTCGGTCTTGAGCAAAGATCTGTTACAGCCACCTGTAGAACAGGATTCTTCGGTACCGGTTCAATATTCCGGTCCCCAAATCTTTCCTTGCGGCATTGGAGGTCTCATTTGTGTATCAAAAATCGTTGAAATGCTCGTCTGTTTTTTAGATGAAGTTTAAACCGTCGAGGAATTTTGATGTGCAAGGTTAAGGTCGTTAATTGGAATTAACATATTTTATTTTTTGCAGATAACATAGAAATTTTATTATAGATAATTTTAGTATATCAATTTTGCATCGCGATTTTAAAATCAAATTTTATGATCAAATTGTGCTCAACAAATCAATCCAATCTTAATTTCATTCTTTACCAACTGTATAAAACAGTATTGTTAATACTGATTAAAGAACATTTACAAACGGTCCACTCAAACTTTTTGTGTTAATTTAACACAAGATAAACATATTATATTACAGAGTAACACAAATATTATGTAAAAACATCAACATGAAAAACGTAACAATGGTATACCATAAGTAATCATGGTTTTTCATTAAAATTAATATTTATAATATACGTTAAATTAACATGTTTCAAATTTAACGTTTGTAATATGTTAAATAACGCATTTTCATTTATCTTAGAATTTATGTTTTGAAAAATTATTTTTGTGTTATTTTTTCCATTTACTTATGAATTGTGTATCATTTTAAATTAAAAAATATTGAATATCAATTTAACACAAAATATTTAAATAACATAATCACATGTTAAATTATCACTCAGATATATTAAAAAATTAAACACAAAATTTTAATAAGGATTTGAAAGAATCGTTTCTACACAAATACAAAATGTGTATCATATTAATAATCTAAATCTTAATAATAACCGAATGGGAAAAGCAAATTTTTGAAGATACGATTTTAAATTGCATAATAATTTGCATGAATATCGAAAGCTATGTTAGGGTAAAATATATAGCATATATATGTTTATATAAAATATATAGCAATTTTCTGCTAATTTGCAAGACTCTGCTAATTTGCAAGACTCCCGGTATCGTCTGAAGGTGATAAGGCTGGGACATATCCCAATCGCCGTTACATATCCCAGTAACACGGAAAGTCTTGCAAGTGCTCGATTGAAGCAATCCGGCGAGCTATCAGCGTATGAAATGGAAACGGGTCTCGATTACGACTATCCAAGAAACAGGCTCCGATCTCTGGGTACGCGTCGGTCGCAGTATCTTCGCGGATAATAACGGAAGCTTTCCTGATTTACGAAAGAGACCTCGTTATATCACTGTCTTCATGGCTATGGACATCGGTCGAATATATGCAGAATGCAAGCATGACAGGAAGTGACAGGAGGAGGGAGATCGTGATCGCTCGTTTCGTTCGTCGTTTGAAGCGGAAATGGAATAGAATCGCCCGTCACTCGTTCCAACCAATTGGGTTGTAAATCCAGGCCGAGATCACCTGTTATAAGGCAGCAGCAACACGGCGAGTCTAGATCTCTATGCATGGAGAAAAATGTAAAATACTCGTAATATGTGCTAGAATTCTAGTAAATTTTCTGGAATGGCAGGTTTATGTAGAAACAGAGTCCGTTTGTATAATTATATAATTTAATATAATTTAATTAATATATAATAATTTATAATTATATAATTTATTATATAATTTAATTTACTTTTCTAATAAATGAGCGATTACCAAAGAGTCATATATTGTTAGATTCCATTTTATATTTCCTAATTAAATCTGTAAATTACTATATATCTCAATAGAATTTACTTTGTCGACAAGTATTTTTGCCTTTACTCTAGCAAAATTTATTTTACTAAAAAATACAAATGTATAAAAGTCTTGAAAATTGTTTGTGTTTACAGTCTTTTGAATAGTACGATTTATTTTGCTGTAAAGTAATAATCACTTGAATTTACAAATGTATAAAAAATACAAATGTATAAAAGTCTTGAAAATTGTTTGTGTTTACAGTCTTTTGAATAGTACGATTTATTTTGCTGTAAAGTAATAATCACTTGAATTTACTTATAATTGTAATGTGCTTTCTACATCTCAGATATTTTTACTGTCAGGCAAGTAAAGTCGGCAAAAAAATCAGAATATTTTTACAAATCTTGTAAGGTAAAAATTACTCGACCATTTTTCTTTGTGTGTAGATTGATTCGTGCGACTCAGCATCACGTAGATTGTCGGCGCTGCCACACAAAAATAGATCTCACGCATTGCGCGCGATATTGTTTAAACTCTTTGACGTACACCAGAATAAGAAAATACACCGTGTCTTCGAAAATTTGCTTTTCCTGCTCGACTGTTTGTTTAGATTGTTAGTATGATAGTAGTATATTTATTCCACTTCACATAAAACAAGTGGACTAAAAAAGAAGACAAAAACTTATTAAATGTTTTTTTCCATACTTTTCCACTTACTTACTATGGCAAGGTGAATCATAATATAATTGTATGATAATTAGAGACTGCTTGCATAAATCTGTATTTTAAAGAGTTGAAATTTATTCTCCTTTGATTTTTCTTTTCTCTTTTCTCTCACAAATAGATTTTATTCTAAGTTGCTTGAACATCAAATAATCTTCCAGTATTAAAGAGAATAAATAAAATTACCCAATCTTTCTATTATTTTTTGAGAATCACCGTGGGCTTCCGACGTCTCAATGCGTCATACACGCGAGTTTTCTCGATTTGCATACTTGATTCGCATTTAAATTATCTCGGTTGATCCCCATGGTGATTATTGCAGCACATTCCCTATTGAATCGATTAAGTCACAAAGTAAGCTTGTGGAACTTCAAAGCGAGCTTATGAAATTCGGTTTGTCATAAGACATAAGTCCTGATTACACTTGTTTTACAATTTATGATGTAACCTCGCGGACACAAAGTTAATTACAGGCAACAAACGTGTTTACGGATAGAATAGCGATTAGATGTTGATCATCTACATCTATTGGTTATGCTAACTGCTCATATTGTGTAAATTGTTTCATCTACTGGAGCAAAAAAAAGAGCTTGATAAGTAGCTTTTCGCCTTGAGTGGTACTATCTTTTACACGTTCTATATACGTTCTACTTACGTTCTAATCTGTATAATAGGATATGCATGAGGCATACTGTTAGACATTTCTCGTTTTAGCTATGATAGGACAGAGTTTTATTGAAGATTAATGGAACTACATATAAGGTAATCCAAAAATGTAAAAATAAATAATAATGATAAGGAATCAGCATAACCATGTTGTACTTATTATAGACATGTTACAACATGCAGAACATGCATAATACATAAATCAAATTTTCTTTTCTTTTATCCCTTATTACTATCATCTATTTTTACGTTTTCGGATTACTCTTCCATTAATCTTCGGGACTTTGTCCTGCTGTGGCTAAAACGCAAAATTGTCTAACGCCTTATCCACATGCAGGTTACGCCTATTTGCACCGTAAAAGTGGCTACATTACTAAAGACAAATAAGTCATTAACGGTGACTGTCTCTCAGGAAAAGCAAATGAAATTACGGGGAAAGAAAAATTAATGAAAATGAGACAAATAATAAGCATTTATAGAATAGTGATAAAGTTTTTAGTGATAGAAATTTCGGTATCCCATCTGGTGCAACTCATATCTGTAACACAACGTCGTTCGAATTTTAGGCCTGATCTAAAGTGTGCTTTTTGTTTTTTATTTTTGTTGTTTTTTTCCCTCTTTGCAACCGTTTTATCGATAATCTCTTTCGAAATTCATCAACTTTTCTGTATATTGACAGAAAACAAAGAGATAAAAAGAGAAGAGGTAAGAAAAGATAAAAAATAAAACACAGGGTGCAACGAGCACATTATGGATCACATCTTTATCCTGTAATTTTTACAGAATTATTTCAAATAATCGTATGTTAAACAAATTAAATTTGTTTCGTTTAGCGTACGATTATTTAAAATATGATTGTTTGAAATGTATAAACTTACTGATTCGTACTATATCGTTGATATTTGCGCATAATAATAGGTTATGACCCAGTTCTAATATTAGAAAATCTATCAGACGCATTGTTAGCCGCCAAAAAAAGTGAACCCGACAGACGAATACCCGAATATATTTTCAATAAAAACGTTTAGTGCGAGTTTGTTTCGAAGTATTAAGTATTAAGTCCGCATAACAGGAATTCTCTGCGTGGAAGCAATCTTATTCAAATTCATGTCGTTACTTCGATGTTAAAATAAATTTGAAACGTTCTCGGAATTCAAATTTAGAAAGAAAGTCATTTGAAGTAAAAACAAAAACGAAATAAGAAACACGTGTACTTTCAAGATAACTATTATCTTCCTTTTTGTTTATTTAATTTTGTTTTATATATATATATATATATATATATATATATATTTATTTATG
>NW_012130071.1:2097568-2103667 GCF_000143395.1 Atta cephalotes
TCTTCTTTTGTTTATTTATTTTGTTTTATTATATATATATATATATATATATATATATATTTATTTATGCGCTGTTTATAAAAGAAACGACGACTAAATCTGGATTTAGACAGGTGGTACTTTTCCTGGCTTAGACTTCTCCTGATCTTCTCATAAACCAACTGATGTGTAATTTCGATGTGATGCTTAATCCAGTAACAAAATGGAGTTTGCTTTGTACATTCTAAATACTTAGAGATCTATTCTCACTAATCCTACGTAAATTTAGCTTGTAATAACTAAGTATTAAGAATATCCATAAATAATAAAAATCCATTGCTAAAATATAATTCCATCTAAATCTCAAATTTTGATAATCTATGTTGAAATACATTATAGTTTAAAATTTTTAAGTAGATTTTTATGTAGATAACAAAAGTCTTTTACTGTAGGAGTGATTTAAAATTTTATTGATCAAGTGCGTTAATAATTAAATACATAATTAATAATTGAAAAATGATTGTAACGAGTGAAGCGAAAATTGCTATAATTAAAATTTTTGTAAAAATTCATAAAAGAATTATACAAATTTATTAAAGAAACTGATTGATTTTGTGTAATGAATTTAACAAAATATTGTACATGTTATATTTTGTCTCATTCTATTTGTTATTTTTAGCATAGCTTTTGATATCTCTCTTACATGTCTATCATGTTTAATTCGATTATGTGGCTGTGTCAAAGTGGCTGTGTCTTGATAGACATCTCCTTGCATGAATGCGACGCTGAAAATACTTTTTACTATGTAAGAGAGGAGTTATTGGCAGGCAAAATTTCAATTACACCGTTTCGCGATGGATGATGGCTCGATGAATAGAGCCAACCGGCGTGGCCGATAAATTTTATTGCGTTCAATTAGGAGAATCAAGTCTCGCGATTATCATGCGTCATTTTCGAATCCGCAGCTACGTACACTTGGACGCAGTTCAAGAAATTCGTGGAATCAGGAAAGAGTTTAATAATACCGGTTGGATTATAGCAGTTTAAACGGGAGAGAGGGTTTATGGTGAGCGTTAAATCATAGGTAACCCGAGAGAGGTTGCGAATTATATTTGCATCATTCAGTAAATTCTCAATCCTTTATTGTGCACGCAACTTATATTTCATCTGCTTATCAAGACAGTTCAAATTCTTATTAAAAATGAGTATTCATATGCTCTGTACTTACCTTTAAAAGATTTTAAAATAAAACAAAAATATTTTTAATAACATTTTAAAAATGATATGTATATTTTTAATCAATAATCTTAGAATCAGATTTCTCTCTATCAATTCTCTCTATCTATTTATATCAAAAGTTACCGAGATAGTATATTTGCATAATAAATGCGCACGGCTTGGCAGAATAATCTGATGTATTTTCTGTTAAAATTGTATTCCGAATTTCTGTTCATATATGAATTCTAATTATATTTTTATCTAGCAAAAACGTAAAATTATCACTAATATTCTAAGAAATTAAAAATTGTAGAATTTGGAAATTTTCTATTTTAAGATTAAAAATTTATGGATAAATTCGTAGAGCGACACATTAAAAGTTTATAAATCTAGACAAAATAAAAAATTTCAAAAAGTAAAAATAAATATTATATAAATATAGATAAAATTAAAAATAATATGTTTAATTAGCATTTAAAGAATTTAAATTTCCGCTGACGCAGACATAAATTGCAAAATACGTCGATTGACCCATGCCTCTCGTTAATCTAATATTAATTGACTCAATCGATTTGAAAGTCGAAAATTGATTATAAAAATCAGATATTCATAATGCTTTTGCCGGGTCAATCGAGAGATGAGACTAATTCATTTTGCAGATGAAACGCATAATCGTTCGACCTTCGCCACGGTTGCCACTCGATTACACGCTATGCCATATCGTCAAGGCAATTCAGTTTGATCAACTCGCACTCCTGAATGGGGTTCGACGTGCCTTAACCCTTCGTGCATTCAGTATGTAGCACGAGCTATCAAGGTCCCTTTTTATCGTGATTAAGTCGTGTTAAGCATACTGGAGGACTCGAGCCGCATGCGGAGCAAATCAACAAATTCGAATTGTGATCGTGCATTACGATGTGTAAAATTTTGAAAAATATTTTTTTCTTAGAAGAAAACAAAAGTTATCGTTCAATTTTAGGCAATCAAAGAAATCTATCATTTATGCTTATATATGATGATATGATGATATTTCATCATTAGCCATTTAAGTAATTTGTTCTTTTTGATGAAAATGAATACAGTAAAATTTTATTTATCTGTATTCTATTTATACGAACAGATTATGCTCAGTTTCAAATATCCAAACATATAGCTGAGTTCCAAAGCTGGGTGCCATAAATTGACGAATAGGAGCTCGATGTGTTCGACTTCAATTTTCTGAATGTCAGCTCCTATTATCGGAACTAATAATGAATATCGCTGGAGAGAGAGTTAGCGAACTTCTATTGTCCGAGCCATTCAGTTATCAGAACTATTTTATTTGGATAAACGAAATTCTACTGTAATTCAATATAACTTTTAAAAAAGTTCAAATAACGTGAGTTAAATTTTTTTAACGAATGTGAAAATTGTTCACTTATAAAACATGTCTGTAATTGAACTAAATTGACTAAATGAACTAAATTGCATATGTTATATATATTTATTTTTATAAATAAAATATCGCTCGAATGTTTACACAAAAAAATAAAAATAATGTATCTTGATCACGATCAATAAATGAATACAAAGATGTTTGATTAATAAATATTTAATAAATTATTTAATATGTATCTTGAAAAATATAATATAATATACGTTTTGATTCACACAATTTTCATTAATATTCGTACAATTTTACATTCCGGTGTATAAAATTATCATAGACAAATCTGAATCATCTGTAAAGGCGATTATTTCCATAAATCAATTATACTAGCTCTATAAATCTAGCAGGATGAAATCAGCAGAATCAAATCGGATCTCTCGGAATTTTTAGTACTCATTAAATTTTATATTAAATTGTATCAATTAATGATAATTTTGTACCGCATTTCGAAAAAAATCGTGCCACTGTTAGCTTAATATTAAGCTGCTAATTCAAAAGAAAAGAAAAAAATAATATCAGAAATACGATTGAATTTATACTATTTTGTATTTACACATAATATACATAATATAGAATTGTTTTTGACAGTAGTAAAATAGTACAAATTCAATCGTATTAATTTCTGAGATTATTTTTTTTCTTTTCTTTTATTTTGAATTAGTCGTGCCAGTTTAATATTAAGTTGGCCTGCCAAGATTTTTTTCGAAATGGCACACGGTACAAAATCATTATTATATAATGGTACAATTAATTAGTACAAAATGAGTACTAAAAATTCCGATAGATTCGATTTGATTCTGCTAATTTAGTCCTGCTAGTTTTATAGAAGTATAATTAGCTCTTAACACACATTATATCCACAATTACTTGTGGTTAAGATGTAAATTTTTCTAACTAATTAGACGGCAAGAATTGACATTAAGATGATAATAATAATTGTCGAGTTGTAAAAAATGGTTATGCTGAAAAGAGACACACAATTTACATAAAAAAATTTTTTGGCAGTAATTATTTGAAGCTGTTACTATTGTCGAGTCACCAGGATGATTGCCATTTATTTTTATAGTCTACAAATAAGTACGAAAAGAATTTGTGTGAAATTAATGAAGCTATAAACTATGTTGAACTGACAATGTTGCGACGGCTGTGAGTTTGTGTACAAATTGCCAATGAATAATTAAAACGCGCCGACCTCTGGCTTCTAGAATGAGCAACCTTGCACATTATACACCAACTATAGAATTTTGAATGGTTGAGAGAAATTCATATTATATTTCGCCATGACTCAATTTATTATTCGCTATTCGCAGCAGTTTAATCAAGCGTGCTAATCGAGTTAGCCTTCATCCGCATGCGACGCAACTCTTTTAATATTAACACGATTATTATCACAATGCTGATATTACGTGCCCATGATTTAGGTGTACAACAACCAGTCGCTTAAATGCATAAAAATCAAATACGAAACTATAAAGATTTGAAATATTTACCTTTGAAATATTTTCACGTAAGAAAATTGTTCAAAATATTGCAAATAATAGATTATCTTTGGAAATAAAGTTTTTAATGCCAAGACACTAGACAAACCTTATTGTAATGAGGCGTTAAATACACGCATTGTCATTAGATGTCCATATGATCGAAGATTGGCCTTGATATCATTTTAATTTGTGCTTTAAAAAGTCTGTTTCAAAATAGACACGACGCTAATCCTCAGTTGTTTATGCGATTATTAAAACGATGATATTACATTACTGCAATAAATGGTGTCACTCATAATAAATTATGCAATAATATATTTTTAGCAACTGTAATAAAATTAGAAGTAGTAATTTTCTTAATTTATTGTAAATCAGAAATTAAATTATTACCTTTAATTGTATTTAATCCAGTTGTATTTAATTCTCTATATTTAATATTTTACGCTTGTATATGATGTTCTTAGTATTTATATTTATCTTAGTCAATAGTTGATTATTAAATAAGAGCTACATATAATAAAAGTAAAGTGCTTAATAAATACATATTACACAGACACGCGGCTGTCTGTGGCATTATGGAAATTTTTAATTACACGTACATGAGTAATTAGAAATTTCCATAACGCGATCAACGTTCACAATTCGTCATTAGTTTATAAGAAAACCTTAAAGGAACAAAACGTTTTGCAATAATTCGGAAACCAAATAAGTACCAGTTGTTTGTGCATGATGATTTCATAAGCAGCATCCCGCGACTTCGTCGCCTAATACGGCGGTCATCTATTACCTGCCCAATTAGCATATAGTGCGTTGGTGGTATCGTATGTTAATGTATCAGTATATAGTGTGTATAGTGTGTGTGTGTGTGTGTGTGTGCAAATACACAGATCCATCTACCAAAAAAGGATAAAGAGGCTTGCTTGGAGCTCAAATTCATTAATTTTGCAAGAGCTTTCTAATAATAAAAATATTATAATACAATTTGTATAAAAAATTAATACGTTATATCAATTCTATTCTATAATTATTAATTAGCATGATTTTCTTATTAAATTGTAAATGTGGCAGTTAATTCTATTTTTCAATTCTATTTTTTATTATATATATCTTTATAGTAGACAAAAAAGTTAAAAACTGCTCTTTTACAAAATATTTTATTATATTAAAAATGTTAATAAATTATAGAGATAATTCTCTTTCCAGAGAGCATTTCTTGAAACTAAAATTAATTTTAATCCTTAAATGGAAATTCAAGCAATATCCTGCATCACTTTGATATTTTGAAAAATTAAGGGATTAAGTATGCGCGCATTGCACTCAATGGAATCCGGTTATTAACGAGGTAAGAGTAAAACATTTTGGTGTCAATGGAACGAGCGTATAACTAATAATATAAAGTCGTTTGATTTGCCTGCGCAATATTGTAATTTCCACACGTGTCAGTCTCCCTTACAACAGCCGCCACTTTAACGAGTGCCACCCATTCTCATTGTCTAAGCATTCCGAGGACTCATTTGCCATAATTATATGTAAAAGGCAGTGAGCTATGAAATCTTTCAACTGGGTTAGTTAACCTGTGACATAATAGCTGAATACTTAATCTCAAAGAGAGGATCTCCACGATTTATTCATTCACGATACATATCTATATTCTTCCAAAAATATTTCACATTAATATTATAAAATAATATTAAAAAATTTTTAAATTAATTTGCAGTTAGGTTTAACTTGGAATTTAAGAATTGAGGAACGTCGTTGAAGAAAAAAACAATTATTATGTTAAAGGATATCTTATTCTCAACATCAAAGATATAGTTTTTATGGCGAATTCCATGTAACCGCATGCGGCTGTCGATATCTGTGGCATTTGGATACAGACTGAATAACAGTACCAGCACCATATTAAATTTAAGCGCATCTGCTTTTTAAGAGGCCAAGTAATCGATCAGCTGTTTCGGCATTCCTTGTATCGCTCCGTCTCTCTCTCTCTCT
>NW_012130071.1:2103687-2113574 GCF_000143395.1 Atta cephalotes
TAACGTTACGTACGTACTACGTACGTTACGTTACGTTACGTACGTAACGTAACGTACGTACGTACGTACGTCGTTCGTCGTCGTCTCTTCGTCTCGTCTCTCTCTCTCTCTCTCTCTCTCTCTCTCTCTCTCTCTCTCTCTCTCTCTCTCTCTACCGGCTTTGACTGGTTTCAGCTCGGGACGGGCTAAACATCCGAATGGTTCCGTTAGCTCAACCAGTCGAGACGCCTGGACTAGGTGAGAAAGAAAGGAGAGACTGTATGAATGCAACTCCTTTGCAAGGACGATAACGGCACGCCTGTGTATCTTTATATCTCCGCGTTGTACGCTTATAAATGTCATCACGTTAAAAAATAGGCAACGCCAAGCGATAGCTAACTAGTTACCATTCTTCAGAGATAAATATTATATTAAACAATTATATGTTGTGTGTGCGTGCGTGCGTGCATATGAAACGAAAATTGATGAACATCTAATGACGATATGCGATACTTAAAGCATTATTGCGATGAGCTGATAGTTTGGCATCGAGAATCTTATTTCCAAAGATATCTTTCAAGATTTATATTTCAAGATTTGTATTATATATATCTTTCAAGAATTTCTCATGTATTTTCAAGAAGCAAATAATTAATATATAAATTTGTTAAGACATTCGGTATGTATTGAAGAGCGAGATAATTTCTTCTCTAAAGTTGAATTAATTTATGATAGAATTTCTACATGGATCGTATTTAAGTCTACAATATTTTTCCGGAAATCCCCTCAATTATTTTGCGGATTTCATCAAGCTTCCATAAATGTGTACATCAACCGATCTGGTGCACGGCCAACAACGTTGCAGTTGCAGTCTGGGATTCAGATCTGCAACACAGTTGCTGTGCCGTAAATTTAGAGCGACTCGATCCCGCGAAATGTCTTGCCAGAAATTCCGTTATAATGAATTATAGCAAAAATCCGTTATAATAAATATCGATGGTTTAGGCATAACGAAATTTTTGAATTTATGGACGTTGCCATTAATTATTACATGTATCGAAACTATGTCATCTATCATTTCATTTATCAAATAGATAAAACTTGAGAAATGTCTTAGCAAATATCTGAAAAATTCTTTCTTATTAATATTAATATTAATATTCTTATAATTTTGAAGTATTATCCAATGTATTGTATTATAACAATTATTATTTCAATTCAGTCATTTATTCATATGTATTTGAAAGTTAACAATGATGAATCATATGTTTTTTTATATGCAAAATCAACTCGACAAGATACTTACTTATCTTTCGTTTCGGTCGATAAATCGACTCTAAAATGTAAAAAACATGCAAACTGATCTGAATTCCAGAACTCAAAGTTCTACTTACGTTCACTTTACGCTCTTTCTTTCTTTTTTCTCTTCTTTCTGAATCTTGTTCCTTATCGATCTTGCAATAGCATACTTTTAATTCCGATCTATAACATAAACATAGAGAAATATAGGTATTACGTATTATTTTTAATTTTCATGTATGTCAAAATGTAAATTAATCCATTTCTGTGATTAGTTTCAAAGAACATTATTCGTATGCATTTAGTAAATAAATTTAGTCAAATTTAATATATTTTCTTTACTATGTAATTTTTTATTAATATGATAATATGATAATAATGGCATGGCATGATTAAATATATCACTTTATGCGATTTTTGTATATCAAATAAAATTTCAATTAGTTTGTGAAATATATAATATTAAAATATATAATATTAATGAAATTATATAAGTGAAATATATAATATTAAAAAGTGAAAGATATTTGGGTACACTATTAGATATCTACACTATTAGATATCAAAGGAATAATAATAATTCAATTTCCTAGCTTAAATAACAATGTTATTTTTAATTTTCATGTATGTCAAAATGTAAATTAATCCATTTCTGTGATTAGTTTCAAAGAACATTCGTAAAGAATATTCGTATGCATTTAGTAAATAAATTAAATTTAGTCAAATTTAATATATTTTCTTTAATTGTTTTAGCTTACATTGTTTTAGCTAAATTAATGATATATTGAGTAAAACAGCAGTGGCAATCTATAGAAATGATTAAAAATAACTTAATTTGGGTATAATTTGACATTATGAATTTAACTATGTAATTTTTTATTAAAGAAAAGTTGTTTTTCTAATTGTAATATTTTTATAATATCTTATCTCATTTATACAAGATATAAACATAACATGGAGATATCCTATGGAGTTAATTAAAGTTGACATATTAGCATGGAAAATTGTATGGCGTGTTCGATCATACATCTCGTTTATTCTGTAAAAGAAATATTACGTATGATGTGTGTGACTTTCATAATAACTGCATAATGAACACATACATTACGATACGTATTACGATATTATTCCAAGATGCATGTCGCGATGCACCGGTTGCAACCGGTTGTAATCGCCCCCTGCATAGACATCATATACTTCGCACCGTTTCTTTTTTCTAACGGTGCGCAGAATACTCGTAAAATTCCCGCCTTGACCTACAATATCAGATTTAAATAACTAGCAAAATATAATTAACGAAGAACGATATAACTATCATTAAGGTGTAACGTTAAGATTTACAACGACAATAATTTGTAACGTCACTCTGTTATCAAGACAATGTTGCACAAAAATTTTGTATAATAATTCTTTGTAATATTGCAGTCTTCTTAACGAATCGCTGCGAACTTAATATTAATCTCACCAGTATTTGGCTACATCAATTATGTATATGTTAATGAGAGATCTTAGTATAAACGCGTTGCATTTGCACATATGAGTGACAGAGTAAGAATAATTTGTCTTATATAGAAAGAACATAAAAAGAAAATTTTCTTATAATTTTATAATACTTTGCATACATGGTTTTGTGGACATTAATTTTACGTTAATCACTGACGACTTATGACAGATTATACCGGTAGTTGGCCAGAGATTGCAATTTCAGTATTTCATAATGCGTATTCAATCGGCAGCCCTTGACCACATATTTAACTGCATCTGTCCTATTATTATATACTTCACTTCGGTAAAAAGTTCATTTCGAGTAAGCATTTCAGGAACAAAACATGAATACATTGAAATATACATTTTTTAGTTCATCTAATTTTCAGAATTTAACTTTTGAAATGGATGAAATGGAATAAATATATAACAAGATCTGGCAAAACCGTGATAATAAATAAATAAATTGTAATAAACATTGATATAAATTCAAACTGAAATAAACTCTTCCAATAAACTCGGTTATAAAAATGTCTATAGATAATATCACTATAGAAATACTTATTTATTTAAATACATCCAAGATTGATATTTAAGACTTAAAATATCTAAGAATTTAACTACAAGGAAAAAATATTATATACAGTACACTATATGTCTCTCTCTCTCTCTCACACGCACGCACGCACGCACGCACGCACGCACGCACGCACGCACGCACGCACGCACGCACGCACGCACGCACGCACGCACACACACTAGGGAGCGAGAAAGAGTTCAATCCATGGGTCGCATACGCATGTACGAGCACGAATTACCGTTCGCCGATGGGCGCCGGATTGGCCGCTTGTGGCGAACGACGGGCCGACTGCCCGAGAGGTTGATGTCCGAACTCCGCGCCAACATTCCGACTCCTCTCGTTCCTTCCTGGTGGTCAGGTTCGCGACTGGTTCCGCGCACGGAATGGACACGATCTCCGACCGAGAACGTTATCCGTGAAACGCCAAAAAAAGATTTTTCTTCACTTGCTCATCACGATCCTGGAAAAGCTTTATCACTTTCGTTAACGAGTTACTATCGTGAAATCGACCCATGTCTTTTGGATACACCACATTACATACAGTAAATCACAGTATTTTATAGATTTCTCTCGTCACGTTAAATACTTGTGACATATATTTAAAGAGCTCACTTTGAATTTTTATATAATTACACTGTTAAAAATAAAATGTTAATTGTAATTTAAAACGTATAGTGGACTTTTTAGGATATGCAGAAAATATTAAAATTAGCATTTTATTTATAATAATGTAATAAACGTATTAAAAAATTTTATATCATTTATAATATAAGTATGTTAGATTAGAAAAAAATTTTTAATTATAATTTGAAAAGATATTTTATCATATTTTTAGATTACATAATTATTAATCGGTAACTGAAGTTTACAACACTTATATAAAAAACACTTATATAAAAAAAACGGTTACAACACTTATATAAAAAAAAAAATATTTCTTCAAGAGAGATTTGGGTGTTTCTCTTATAACATCATAAGTTTGATTTATATACTTGTCGCTTATCAGCTGTTATTACTTTTTCTTGTATAACATCTATTTGTATATCTCCACGACAATGGTTCTCCCGAAGCACAATGTGAACCAGCAAGTGGCGAAACGGGGCCATAGAATGGCATAATAATAGCGATGCAACGGCACATTCGCGTCATCTGCTCAGCTATTAATAAACTCAAGAGAGGACCATCTATTTCGGAAACGATATGTCCGGGTCTGTTCGAATTTGGAACCAGCGTTATTAAAAATATAATAACCGTTGAAGCACCTCAATACATAAATTATCAGATTATCATTACTTTCAATCCGATAAAATTACTTTTTGACAGAGGCAAGTTGAATCTTTTCAAAAAATCATCTTGCGTAGGATACATGAATGTAGTTCTAATTTCAAAACCAGAATTCTAGTTCTCTATAATGCTACCTATATATGTCATCTGTATTAATTAACATCACTATCGTGGTAGTAATATATCAATTAGAATCTTACACATATCTACCACATTCGAACGTATCGTAATAAGATAGCTGTAGCTGTATAGCTGATAACGTACAGTAATAAGATAGCTGCAATTGATTCACGTTCTAATGCTTGATTATTGCGAGTACCTACCTATTTTCGTTTGCCGAAAGTAAATATAAAAGAATTAAAAGAAAGACTTTGTTACCCTCATGTCGTTACAATATTTTATTTTTCCTTTTGTCATGTTAAGATGTTCAAACACGAGATACAGATTAAATTTCCAAGATATTTAGACTGATTAGATATTTCTGACACGATTCTAACATGCAAAAAGAAAAAAATATCGTCTTTTGAAATGAAAAGGTACGTCTTTTTCAAGAAAATTGGCTTCACTTGTTCTTATTGTGTGAAATAGTACACAGCGTGTACCTACATACAGCTTGTCGTGTCGAACACTTGGAAAATTGAGTATAAAGACAAGAATAGAAATTCGCGCGGTCGCGTCGGAAAGGCGGCTTAGAATTTTAAATAAATTCTCTCGGGATGCGCGACGTAAGAGTCGAACTAGTCACGACAAGGAATCTTTCGTGTTCCCGTTAGGCGCGTTACCTATCGCACGAGAGAAAGTTTTCCTATTTATACAGAAAACGCCGGAAGCAGCGAGTAGATAATTGGTTGTCGAGAATAATGTCTCGAAAAAAAAAATCAGGCGCAATTGGGGGGTGCTGATAGTTCGCTCTGATCGAGCGAAATCATTAAGAATTTCACAATAATTTAATGTTTATGCGCGTTTATTATATAATAAAGTTTATAGTTAAGAAACTGGTAATGCTTGATGTACACAAAAATACGTACAAATATTTCGAAGTTTACATATTCGCCAAGTTATAAGTTCATCACAAGTAGCATCAAATTTCATTCAAAATATTTCTTGATAATTTAATAGTTAATTTAAAATTTTAAGATTTTCAATTAAAACAAATTCGATCTGCTTATTGTATAAAATCCCTTTTTCGATCAATTTTATAATATATTCTTAAAAAAAATTCTTTTGAGTACGTAATAATGAGTTTTCCTTTTTGTAATAAGTATATCAGTATCAAGAAAATTTCTTTATTAAATTCTAATTTTTTGTTAAGATGACTCTTTATATTTAAAAGAAAGAGAGTATATAAAGATTATGCATTTCGCGAATTTCCTCCGTCCAGATCCATTCTTGGAATGTCAACGTTTTGTGATATTGTGTCAGGCTACTTCTCGCTCTGATGAAGTGGACTACAAAATTCACGAAACGTTGGCATTCCAAGAACGAATCTGGACACGGAGGAAATGCGAAACGCATAATATATAATTTATATAGAAAGCATTCGTGGAAGCCTCAAGAATATTCAGAAAGAGAGTATATTGAGTAATTGTTCTTAGCGATAGAATGATAGATATTCTTCTGTGTGTAGAATTTATCTAATTTAAAGAAATTTTTAGAATATAATAGGTTTTTTTTTAACAATTACGCTATTGATAGAGTTTGTATTGTATTTCATTTTCGCACGAGTGCATTTTTGCAAGTCGTATATGAATTGTATTAATAATATACGCAAGTTGGCTATACGCGTGTAAATGAGTTCGGTGTCTTCGTTCTCACCTGTTACAAGATATCGAACGGGGACTATGTTAACCGAATAACGGTACGAAGGCGCATTATAGAATCGTGACAAAAATCGTGTCTCATGTCTCGGATTGGTAAAAACATCAGACAGTCTTGTCTTACCGATCGGCAGTAGGCCTTATATGATGTTTAACGTGTCTATCAATATCCTATTAATCAGAACCGTTGTATTAATCTCGTGGCTTATGAAGATTGCAATAGAGTCCAATTTCACACGCAAGCTATATGATTTTCGCTGAATTTAAATGAGTACATATGGAGGAAAAATATGTGTAAATTTCGCTTGAACTAAATTAAACTTGAAAACAATTAGTATATTGATTTATGTGTATCTTAGAGGCACGTATGCATATTTTTGTGAGATAACACAAGTTTCGCGTTCTTTCATAAAATAAAAATATTTCGTGAAACAAGTATCGCGATGCGTAACGGTACTCCGATATACCGTATAACCAATAGAACGTGGTATATCTGCTTGTGTCTGCTGCGTCTGCAAGTGCAACTTGCGGGTCGAAATTTTTCGTGGCGTCGCGTTCGCCGTGACTCACTCTGATAATATTATTTTTGTTGCCCGCTAATACACGGAATATACTCGCTCGAAGTTTATCTCACAATGAGAACATGCTCTCTATCAGTCGATGATTCACATCGTATTAAATATCGAAAACAATAGACATTTTAATATGACGCTCTAATCTCTCTTCTCTTTGTTTGTGAAACACAGAGAAAAATGGTTGAATAACTGTTATAAAATTAATTAAAATTATTCTGACTATTTTTGCCAAACATTTGACAAACTTTACTTGCCTGAAAATAAAAATATCGAAGGTGTAAAAAAAAGATTGTAATATATTACAATTATAGTAATCCATTCAAGTGATTATTCTTACTAAAAAGTATAAATTATACTAATTATTCTCAAGATTGTAAGCATAAACAACTCTCTCTCAAAACTTTACACACTTGTATTTTTTAGTAAACTAAATTTTATCAGCACTAAGGCAAAAATACTCGTCGACAAAGTAAATTCTATCATCTATGGCAATTTATAGATTTACTTTAGAAAATGTAAAAGTACTTTACAATATTGGCTATTATTCATCAATCGCTGATGATGAGAAAAGTAAAATAAATTTTACATAAGCTAATGCCAATCCTTAAATGGACTTGCTAATTCCATAAAATTCACTAGAATTCTAGCGCATATTACTTTACATTTTTCTCGTGAATACTATATAGAGTGTATGTGATTACTTGACACATCCGGTAATTTAAACGTTAGTTATTTAAACTCCGAGACGAGACAATTTATCAAGATAGATACGATAATGTTTAATCCGAGTTTTCTACGTTAAATTTCTTAGACTAATGTACATGTGGTGTAACCCCTTTCATTTACAGTGAAATCGTTGCTATCTTAATTTTATAGAGCGAGATAGAAATCGTAGCAGTACCTTTAAAGTTGCGAGTAATTTATATAGGTAAATTATATAGGTAGACAAGATGATCTTGACCTGAAAGTGCACGAGCGAGTTAATAGGATTAATCTCTCACTCTCTTGAACGACCGGACTCAAGTCTTATAAACTTGTCGCCATTCAATTCGTATTAAAATTTTATTTTGTACCTCACTAATTGTGTATAATTGGTGTAATTGTAATAAAACGTATATTATTATTTATATTATTTAAGATCAGCAAAATTGATATTTGCAGTTTTCTAGTTCTGCAATTTGTACTTCTACGCAAAATATAATTTTCCTGTAGTCGTTTTATTATATATAGAATAAAAGCTACATATCAGACGATAAATAACATCGTTACAGCAGGTTAACCGCCTTCAATAACGCTATAGAAACGGTTGAAAGAATTAATCTAAACGTTTGTGCCTCTGATAATAAGCGAAATACCGGACGGATGCAACACATGTCTTTTATTAGCTGCTCTCTTTGTCAAATAAAGGTAATTAAAGGTAATTAAAGTGGGAATTCCATAATTAATGTTGCAGCTGTGATGCCATCTCTAGTGTATATAATATCAACATCTTTTTATACCGTTGATAGACCGATGTAGGCAATAAATTGTTTCTTGCAATAAATATTTGAGTGAAGACTTAAATATGATACTTATCGTGCCATATCTCCATTTCTTTACCTATCACTTTTAGGAATGGTTTCATTATGAATCATATATTATGTGACAATTCTTTTATCGACAAATCAATTAATAGAAAGAAGATATTGTTGTATCTTCACGGTCAGTGATAATCGAAATTGATCCTCGAAATTGATTCCTCCTCGGAGAAAACATTAATCTTGGCATTTAATCCAATTTGGTAAGTTAGGAATTAGAAGATTTCAAAGATTCAAAGAAAATTAATTATTTTATTGGTCTCGCCCTGAAAGTGGATTTATCTCGCGTGATACTTCAGCACGTTATACATTAACCATTTGCAATTTGCAAATTTGCGATAATGCCCATTCGAGGTCATGCTAGACGACGGAAGGTTGAAGTGACGAGGGCTTGAACTAGTTCGACATGTGTCGTTCCGACTCGTTGACGTTACAAGAGTCGTACCGCGTGTAACCGACGCGATTAATTCCCGAGAAACTAGAGAACGGAAATTACTAGATGATACAAAGCGACGTGCGATCTCCACCTCTTGTTTCCCCGGGATGGGACGAGAAGAGCGGAACGATCTACATGTATAGCAGAAGGTCGGCGTAGCTCTCGCCTCTGCGGACGCGGACAGATCACCGGCTAGGCTCCGCGAACAGTCAGTCGGCGGTAGAGGTGGTAGTTACGCAATGACCGACTCGCGATTTCCATCACGGACGTTCCAGCCTTTGATTCTGGCCCAGCCCAAGAGAGGTGGTCGTCATGGGCGCCGGCAGCATCTTATTTTCTCTCTCACGTTCCACTCTAATTCCTCATATTTAAAATATCAAGTTGCTGTTATCGTTTCAAAAAGAAAAGGAATAAAGAGAACTGAGTTAAGTATTTATATACAAAAAATATCTTTCTATCGCTAAGAAAAGTGATTATTTAATTTATTTTCTTCCTTTCAAGTAACGGTCTTTAAAAAGACCGTCTTTTTCGTAATTTATTTTTAAAATATACTTATTATAAATTAAATAACTTATTTTAGAAAAAATTATTACTTAAAATTATATACTTAAAACAAGAAATTATTTTCTTTTGAAAAATATTATAAAATTGATCGAAGCGACTTTATATAAGAAATAAATTAAATTTATATAAATTTATATAAAGATTTTACAAATTTGATTTTATTCTTGAGACTTCCACGGGTGCTTTCTATATAAAGATTTTGCGTTTCGCGGGTTTCCTCCGTGTTCAGATCCATTCCGTAATAACTTCGTATAGCATACATTATACGAAGTTATACGATATTTGCTTATG
>NW_012130071.1:2113594-2119415 GCF_000143395.1 Atta cephalotes
GGAATATCAATGTTTCGTGAACCTTGCAGTCCACTTCATCAGGAAACCCGCGAAACGCAAAATCTTTATATAGAAAGCACCCGTGGAAGTCTCAAGAATAAAATCAAATTTATCTTAATTTAATAATCTTGATTGAAGTAAAATAAATTTATTAGGATTCGGAATATATTTTGAATAAACTTGATTATCTATCATAAGTGGTAAACTTATATGGATATATGAACTTTTGAAATATTTAAAACAAGTAATTATTACTTGTATACAATAAGTATTTTTCTAAGTGTTGACTTTAATATACAAAGTAAATTCATTCAATTGTGAACTTACAAAAATTTATAACACACATCCTGAACAGTATGTTTTATGAATGTTCGCTATTTTCCTGATTAAATATTGTCGTTTTCTTGATCAAATATTTAATGACTTTTCTGATAAAATTAAATAAATTACATTCATAATGTGAAAATATCTTGAATCTATAATAAACTAATCTTTCAATAAGTTTTCAATTGTAAAATAATGTTTCCATGTATTTTATGTGCAATTTCTAATCTCAAGTACTTAATTACTTTTCAAATTAGCGATAACGAAAGTCCTTTTTTTAGATTTAATAAAGTAACCTAATTTTAAACAGATTAAATATAAAATAAAATACTTCTATATATCTATCTACGATATGATCTTAGATCTAATTGTGAGATATATATAATTTCTCTTTCCTTTTTGTTACATATCATATTTTATAGCAATATCATGATTCAATTCGGCATTTAAAGATTAATGCAATTTCCGTGAGTTTCCTGATCACAGATATCTCCTTTAGATAATTTCCCGAAGGAGCAACTTCTTTTCCGCCATTGAAGATCGTACAGGTGCCACAGAGCTAAATGAAAATCGAACTCGACGTATGGCATTCCCGGCGTGAAATTTCTCCGCGGTCGATAGCTATTGTTACATCATTCGCATCCTTTCACAACGTCGCGCCTTATTGCCGATAACAATGGCAGTGGAGTACGGAGGGGCTCTGATAGATTTCTTTATTAACTTTGCAAGAGAGATCGAGAAAGTAACACAAAAATATAAATCATTTTGATGCACTCGACAAAATTGATAATCTGCACTGAAAAAAAATATAGTCAATTTTAATAAATGTTTAGTTGAATACTGCCAACTAAATATTTATTAAATATAAAGATATATTTATTTTGATGAAAGAAATTAATTTGATTTAACAATTTTCAAATCATTTTTTTTATTGAACAAATATTTACTTACTGTAAGTAAATGTTCAGTTGGCAGTATTGAACTAATGAAATATTTATTAAAATTAACTATATTTTTTCTCAGTGTGTTTATTATTATTTTTTTATTTGTATTTATTAGTACTTTTCTGTTTTGAATGACTTCATAAGATGTAGGATATATGTGCCTATTATTATTCATCTTATAAATAAATTCACGATATACATGATATTATGCATTCGATAAAATTGATAATCTGTTTATTATTTTTTTTACTGGTATTTATTAGTACTTTTCTGTTTAGAATGACTATCCATCTCATAAATAAATTCATGATATACATGATATACATGATATTCATGATATTCATGATTTTACGTACATGAAATATTTTATTACTTGAAATAAGTATGCATTACTGAAGATTCTTTAACGTTGACGTATATTAATGTACATAACATCCGTGTGATAATATTAATTAAAGTTTAAATAACAGGTGCGGTATAAGACCGAGCACAATTATCACAGATCTTCCACACGATGCGATGATAATGCAAGCGGTGTTTATCGTTTCGTGACGAGCGCGGTTCAAAGGCCTCATTTACGATAGCCATATATTTACCGTATTGTTATAGTCCGAGACATATACATTCAAATGTACTCGTGGACTTAACGAGTATGGAGATTTTATTTGTAAATCAAAACTTCTCCTCAACAAAAATACCGATAGATAAATAATCTTAATTAGAAGCAAGAATTATTTTAATAAAAGTTCGAGGATTCTTGAAATATTTAATATCAAATTTGGATCTTAATTTCTTAATAGTCACATTTATATTATAACTACATCACTAGAAAATTATATTAGTTTTAATATCTGACACAGTTGGAATGTTTTATTCAAAAAGAAATGGAAAGAATGATTTTACTGGAGTATCCAAAAACTTAGCTAGATACAGATATAAAGATAATTTTGATAGACTATGAAAATTTTTATGTAGGACACTCAAACTAATTGCTAGATTGTCAACATTTTTTGATCGATATTTAAAATTTTGAATACTTAGCAACATCTCTCCGTGTAATAGCTAACGCTATTAAAATAAATACATTTTAAATGAAAAAGATGATTGACGTTTACATTAAAAAATTATGTTTCCGAAGTTATTTTCAATAGTCGAATTTTGCTCACACTAAAAAGTTTAAGAAAGAAAAATTGAACACTTATATGAAAAATAAAGATACTTTGTATCTACTTAAGGGTATCTCCAGATGATACGGTCAATGTATGTCAGATTGTCAAATATTAAACACATACAGACATATGACATGCATAATTATTCATGAATATAAATCAATTTAGTGAATGTGTGCAAAGTTGGCTTATGCTGGCCAAATCGTCTGGAGGCAGCTTTATGCTGCAGCGCAGCGCTAACATTTGTGGGAAGAGTTCACGCAAAATTCACATACGCGAACTTCATACCGAGCTTTATTCAATTCAGAAAGCTTTCCGATTAGATGAATATGCAATGATTCAATAAATCACGAGCACGTTTTGATTTTATATGTCGTTATTCATGCACGATATTGACTTTATGTACCGTTATTCATTCATGGGAATATTGTCTAAAGCTTTTGCTCTTTTATATGTTTTTACAATTTTTGTATAAATGTAAATTATAGCACTTATAAAGATATTTCTCCATTATTATTGCTATTGTATATTATAATTTTTATAAATTATATTAATTTTATTCACTTTGGATCGATATACGTACATTATATCAGAAGACTAATGAAGACGAACGACTCAAAAATTGAATACGCATTTTTTTCTCGTTGTAGTTTCTTCAGAATCTGGGCAAGGTTGATCGAACCGCGGACGATATATTCGACGAGCATCTGCAGAACTTCACAAGGCAGCAGAACTCCGCCAACAGACTGCAAAAGGAGTTCAACAATTACATCAGGTGTGTTCGAGGTAAGTCTTCCTGCGGGGCAAAACTAACTTGTCTTTTCTTTCTTTAAATGGCAATCGTTATTTATTAGACGCGCTTATGTTTATCATATGTATTACACACAGTACAAAGGTGATATTGTGCGATAAATTAAATGCTTAAGTTTACAGAAATTTAACAGTTAGCTATAGAAAACTTTTTTTATGGAGTCTCGAATGTGTGGTAGTAGAGTAGAGTAATTACGGTATGGCACTTAAGCATCTTAACTTTTGAATGATTAAGCGTTTAATTATCTAATCGGCATTTCGAATATATTCGATATTGATTAGAAAGAAATTTATGTAAGCGCTTATTTAACAATATATTCATAGTAATTAGACGAATGTAAAAATTTATATTACGTAGTTAAAACTGCACAGCAGGAAAGCGACGATAGCTATTCATCTAGCGAGTCTTGTTAGCTATTAATATCTTAACTATAACTTCTATATTGTAAAAAGTTGTTTGAAGGTTATTTTTTTCAATTATAAATTCTTTAACCAGCGAATGTTCTTTGCGAATGTCTTATTTTGATATGAATTTAATTATTGTAAAATATATTGAGATTTATATAAAAATTCTTGAATTCCTGAAGAGTTTTCCTAGCAATCTTTTCTTTCTGCCGTAACATCCGTAATATAAAAAGTAAAATTCTTTGCACATTTATAAAAATAACTTATTCGAATTAACAAATCCGTGCAAAACGTGTCATATATATTAAAAAGAAAAAAAAGACTTGCATCGCCATGACCTGGTTGCTAAGCTCACGTGGAGGCTGAATTATTTGCTCTGTAATTCCGTACTCTGCCCTCTCTTTTTTGCAGATTGAGATAAATGTGTTTATCGATATGTGTTTAATTCGGCATTGATTTATAGATATGCCTGCAGTTTTACCATATCCTCTTATCTCTTTTTTTTCCTCTACGTACATTACGATATAAAAATTATTTAACTATTGACATCAAAATAAATAAAAATTTTGCTCCATATGAGGATGCGATAAAAAGAATACAAATTATTTGGAATCTTAAACGAAATTATGCAATTAAATATAATTTTGTCATGTAATAAATGCCGAAAAGATTTGTGCTGCATGGAAAGAATGATTTTTCTGGAATATTTAAAAATTTAGTTTAGGATTATGCGTTTCTACGTAAAATGTAATAATCTACATTTTTATGTATACAGTGTAAACTATGTAAATTATGTCATCTATTTAAATAATCTATTTATCGAAATTTATGTTCTTTGACATTACATTGTACTGCATTTAAATTTCTATCGCTTGTATATTTTCATTTATATTATATTAAAATAAAAAAATTTATATTAATATTAAAATCAGATATATTAATAATAAAGCTTAATTATTTTTGTCTATATTATGTTATCCCATTTATATATTTTACATCGCTCTCTTGTACTGTCCACATGAAAAAAATTTGTGTAACCTTAACGTAAACAATACGTAAAAAAAATTACATGTAAATGTAATCTTGTACGGCATAACCTGATTTATTATAGTTAGGTGCAAATTTGGAAGTAATTTTGTTGGACCATCAAAATAATTCTGTGGAAAACTTAAGCATGATAAGCAATACTACAAAAAGTTTTAACATTCTAACAATCAATTCGAGCAACTTGTGTAACTATTTTGATAGTCTAACAAAATTATTTTAGATCTGTTTTTAGCTTTAGACAGTTTTTAGGTAGTTTTTAGCTTCAGCAAAACCGTTCTTTCCTGTGGAAATCTTTATCGCTCACATGATGGGGAGTTGATTTCTATTAACTTAACAAAGACTGTCATCGACAATCGGGAAAATGATGAAAATGAATTTTCGCTGTCTCTCAATCGACACTTCCATTCGCTATCTCTCGGATGAATGACGGACATGTGAATAACTCGCAGACATTGAATAACGACCAACGCGGCGATCCTGTACAGGCTCGTCGGCATCAATTACTGTCGAGAGGAACCAGCGTAATATTTTAATCGTCTGTATATTCGGTAATGTACCGTAGAGGTACATGCGAAATGACCTTTGATAACGCTCTACAGGAAGGAATTACTCTCCGCTTCGCGTAATACGCCGCAATCTTTCGTGCTGTTTCAGTAGCGCCGTGTCCGAAATGTGTGTTAATCCATATGGCCTTGTCGCGATTGAATGTTGAATATTTTAGATAGACAGTAACCCGAGGTACCATCAGCTGCAATCGATAGGGTACAGTCGAAATTGATAAAAACAATTCGTTGGCTTTTCCAATACACACAGAAAAATATTATTCTATTGCTAAGGAAAGTAATTGGTCAATTCATTTTTTTTAAGTTACGATTATTTTTAACAAGGAATAATTTTCCTGATAATAATTCTAAAATATTTATTATAAAAAGAATCCATTATTTTGTCCTTAAAATAAGAATTATTTCCTTTTGAAGAATATTAGAAATTGATCGAAGAAGCGACTTTATATAATAAACAAATCAAATTTGTCTTAATTTAATAATTTTGATTCAAGTATCATATTAGTTAGAATTTAAAATATATTTTTATGTTTATGATGAGCTTATGATATCTGATAGA
>NW_012130071.1:2124157-2128822 GCF_000143395.1 Atta cephalotes
TTCAAATTTCAGCAGAAAGTTAAAATTTACTTGATAGTTACATCTTGTTTCGTGTTTCTGACTTCTAATGGCATAATATGTAATTTATAATGCAAAATCATGATTATGATTATTGATTATGTAATATACATATTGTGTTGTAGAAGTATATTGTAATTCACATTAGGCATAAATTTATTATCAATTTTAGATTATTGATTAAAATTATATCAATCAAAATTATTATATTAATTTGCAAGGTAATTGACACTGACGTTCACACGATAATCCTTCGACAAAATCTTTAGGTTTTTATGAAGTTTCCGCTTCATGAGTGGAATTACGCGTTTTAAAAGCTGGAGATCGGCGATGCGCTCATTCTCTCTCTCTCACTTCACACGAGTCTTGACACGTGGCTAGCAAACACACGCGAAATCAATAGAAAAACGTCATTCGATCTTTAATTCCCCCCACTCGAATTGTTAGTCGCAAACAACTTTTTCATGCTTGACTGGTCTATAGCGATGTGACCGTTTTTACAGCCTCTGCGTTTCGACACCGCTGACCACGAATTTTAATTTTCACCAGAGACCGACTAAAAATCGTCAAAAATGTATTTAAAAAATAGGTACGAAATTCGGGGACGCTGTTTCCCGTTAGATAAATGTCGTGATGCGGTCACGGATGACTTCCTCAGAGAAGGTGTTAATCTCGAAGTGCACAGGATCCGCATTAACAGCTCTTACCTTTTCATTTATCACTTAGCCGACGGGCATAAATACTCGCATGCGAAACGTGTCGGTAGGTAGGTGTCGACGAAGTCCCTCTGTCATTATAAATGCGGGCAATGGTAAAATATGATGAAAGTGTGTCTGTAACGCGTTGCAAATTCGATCGCCGACGATTCGTCACAATTTTCGCAAATTTTTCGTCGTCGTATGCTCTATGTCTGAGTCCAAGTTCCAGATGAGAGAAAAGAAGGAGCTATAATGAGGACGTCAGTGTGCGCGACTCATTGAATCGGGTAAAAAGCGATTATACTGAGAATTATTATTGTGGCAGCCCGTTTACCGTAATTTGCACTAACGACGAATCATTTAAGTACATTTGCGCCACATGAATGATGTTGATTGTGCCATCAATTGTGCCTGTTAAAATTTATATGTGGTTATTAAAATTAATTTACAATGTAGTCGTGAAACTGCTTAATTATGCTTGCCCTAATAAATGTAATTATTTTACAATAAATTTTTTACAGAAACGCTTACAGTTTCATTGCACCAACTGTCAACTTCGTTGACTCACTAGAAGTCGATATTTGCTATGTGAAAACAATGTGAAGCAATTTATTTTATTTCATTTATTTCATTTATTTTATTTCATTTTTTTGTTTGTTTTATTTATTTATTTTATATTCAGTTAGGTTTTAAATGTAATATTTTTGGGATATATGCTGTAGGTTTAATCAAAATATATATTGTAAGTACAAATCAAATATATATAATAATAGAATTAAAAGAAATTTTTTTTGAGAGAAAATTTTATTTCAATGTTACATATAAATAAAATGTCATATCAGTATATAGAAGATTATATCTTTCGTACTCTTGCAATTTGAAATTTTAACGCCGATAAAACGTCGTTCTGCAACTTTTGCAGAAGGAATTTGTAAGCAATCGGCTTATCGCCGCAGGTGAATGCACTAGGAGAGGTTTAGATGTAGGTCAGGAAAGTAGTCACCCGTGTCGCACATTTATTCCTGAAGTAAAAAGACACGTATCGCCGTGATGGAAAATCGGCGTGAAAAAGTTTCTCTCTATGGCTTGCGAAACAACATCGTCTCTCCCGACGACCGCGTTACGCGGCGTCTTCAATTTGAGACGTCTTCTTCATCTTCCTCCAATACATCTTTGCCACGCGAATCTCTTTATGAATCTTCTGCACGTTTTTCCATTTAGCAATAATAAAATTTTCTCAATGACAAATAAAATGCTAATGAAAAATAGATGAAAAAAAATTGAGCAAAGCGACGCGTGTGTATTTCATTTTGCAGCGGTGCAGGCCGCTTCAAAGACGCTCATGGACTCGTTGAATGAGATCTACGAGAGTCAATGGACCGGACACGATCTATTGTACGTGCAGGCACAAAATCTTGACATGCTGTGGCAAGATTTCACTCACAAACTTGCGGACCAGGTTCTTGTACCACTCAATACGTATCAAAGTCAATTCCCAGAGATGAGGGTACGTCCCGTGCAATCCTCGATAGTTGCACACAATTTCTTTATTAATAATACTTTTTTATCATCATTTGTTTTAAAAATAAAACTTTATTGAAATCACAATTAGAGTAGTATATAAAGTAATAAATAGTAATTTTTATTTTATAAAAATTAAATAATAATTTGTTACTTGCCTTTATAAACAATGAATAATAATTTACACGTAAAATTGTATAGTAAAATTGTATAGTAAAATTGATAATAATAAAGATTGAAAATGAATCGAGAATTTTACTTGATCTCTACAACAGGATCAAATAATGGCTGTAGTTTAGGAAATTAATAATAAAATACATGAAGATATTACATTTCAAGGATTTCATTGATCTTCCAGAAAAAGGTCGACAAACGCGGACGCAAACTGGTGGATTACGACAGTCAAAGACACAACTTCCAGTCGTTGCAGGGTAATCCAAAGAAGAGGGATGAACTCAAAGTATCCCGGGGGAAGGAGCTATTAGAAGAAGCAAAACGTACATATGAACAACTAAACTCAGAGCTGCACGACGAACTGCCAGCATTATACGACTCGCGCGTTCTTTTCCTCGTCACAAATTTGCAGACACTCTTTGCCGCAGAGCAAGTGTTTCATACTGAAAGTGCCAAGGTATTTAAAGTAGAATTAGTAATAAGGATCAATAAAAATAATGAGAATGGATTCTTTAAAAAATTTTTTTCTTAAACTCTTTCAATCAAGATTTAATAATACAGAATTTTATTTATTAATTTCTAACAGACTTTAATGTGAATTTAATTTGATTTCTCTATTGAAGTATAAAAATTTTTTAATTTACAGAATTTTATAATATAATTGTTATATTTTTTTTCATTCATATTCCTAGGTATATTCTGAATTAGAAGCAATCGTTGATAAATTGGCTAACGAAAGTCAGCGAGGATCTTACACGTTGAAGAAGAATACGGAACCGCAATCACCGAAGTCACCCAATGCAAACTCATCGTAAGTAGATCGAGTCTGCAAAAATCGAAATTATTGCGAAGAAATAAAAGTAGTTATAAAAGAAAAAAGAAAAACGTTATATTTGGTAAAGCTGCAATTATACAAAACATAGTATTAAAGCGATTGTTACATAAAATATGGTACGATAATAATTAATACAAAATGTAAAACCGAAAGAGATATGTAACAGTTACATAATATTAATAATACTGATTTGTTTCAGCCTAATAATTAATACGCAGCCGGCGCAGAACAATATCTCAGGAGGTAATTATTTTGTTATATCTTTGTTCAAGTTGAATTTGTGCGCGTGTATATTAATTTTATATATACATATATATACATATATGTTACACTAACACTTGTATGCCTGCAAGCGTCCTCGCTACACGTAGAACAAAACGCGAAATATTTTCCAAAAGGCTTTGAGCTTCACAAGGCCGTGTTGTGGCTCGGCATTCAGTTTTGAGTGTGCTTTCTCTCGCGTGTTTCAGCTTTAGATGATACCGCGCCCGTTGCTAGAGACACGTCGCCGACCACCCAGATAAACGGCAACGCTAACAGCAACGCTAATAGCAACGCTAATAGCAACGCTAATAGCAACGCTAATAGCAATGATAACTCTCTCAATAATCAGGATGTGTCGCCGCAGAACGCAGTCGCGCCTTCTAAACGAGTCGAGGAACTGTATGATATTCCAGTTGGTAAGCGAATTCGCGAATTTTTAAACTTTGTCGTGTTTTTTAATGTGCCTTTTTGCTAACGTTATTTGATCTTAGCGAATTCAATTGAAATAATCTTGAGTAATCATTTCATTGTCGAATTTTTATCTTTAATAATTTAAAATAGTGTTTTTAGCGTCGTTCGTTTGCAATATTATAAATACTTGTATAATTCGGTAACAAAGATTCTTGTTATCGAAGTTAGTAAATATGAAGTAAAATAATTGAACTGTACTTTGGCGAAAACAAATAAACGATATTTTAATTGTCGATTGATTTATTTTATAAAGTTGAGCTCAATAAATTGTTTCGAATTTCAAAACAAATTTGCTTGTATATGTAACGTAATAATGAATCAAATATTACTAAATTTGCAATATTGGATAATTGTTAATACAACAATAGTACGCTGCTTGCCCCTATGTGCATGGTCTTGTCGAAACAAGATCGTAGTTAATTTGACCTAGATGTGAAATTAAACGTTAATTATGCAGTTATGCCCATACTGCGTTAGTGATTGGAGATTGTGTCCACATTTGCGTCTCTTAACTAATCAGAAGCCGTTGGCCGGCAATTTCTTTTTGATTGGTCAAGAGACGCAAACGCGAACGCAGATGCAATCTTCAATCGTTAATGTGGTACGAGCGTTAAACGAATGAAACACAACTTTACACAATTGATATATATATATATATATATATATATATATATATAAGTACTA
>NW_012130071.1:2132629-2134942 GCF_000143395.1 Atta cephalotes
ATAGTCAATAGTAAAATAAAAAAATATTTTTTTACGTCATTAATCTCATTATCTACAGATAGGGGAACAAATCTCTTATGACATTCAGATTGACAAATATTTATCAATATGCATAATTAGCAAAAATTTAGCGAAAAGAAAATGTTTATTTTGTCAAAAATAATGTTTAAGCATATATGGATTAAGCATATATGGGTTATACGTGTCCGTTAGCAAGTTTTTCTTCAGTGTTGGAAGATAAATTTAAATTTGGTTGTTTTCCCACTTAAAGGAAAAAAATCATTTATATTATTTATACTAAAAAGGATTTTAAAGCTTGAAAGATTTGAAATAATGATATATATGTGAACATGAATGATCCATGTGTGTCATTTAAAAATTAATATTTTATATATTGATACATAACGCAATTAGGAAAACAAAAAATAGATAAATAAGATAAAAAATTGTCTACAATGGAAATAAAGATTCATTATAATGGGCGCGTAACTGATCATTTCTTTCTATCTCTATTTTATAATTTTTTTAAACATTTACTCGTTACAAAAGTTGACGAAATTATCATGTACATCGATTACCACAAATTTTTTTATTTTTATTTTTGCAAAATTTATATCATATATCTAACAAAAAAACCGCAGCTTTTCACGAGCAAAAATAAAATAAAATAAAATAAAATTGATCAGTTTACTAAGAAATGATTGCAAGCGCGACAAGCCTCAAGCCTATACTTTTTTTTAGAACTTATTATAAGAGTTCATGTATATATTATATTCAGAAATCTGTCGACATGGGCTTCATGAAGCCTGCTAAATTTAATCCTCTTATCAAACAATAGTAACAGTTGTGTCATGCGTTTTTACTGATTCCTGCATAGAGAAACAACGCAGGTGATGAAATATAGGGAATCAATGTTACGCTACGTTTCCAAATTAATTTGTAAATGCTAATTTAAATTTTTTTGCGCATTTTTTATCAGAACGATATCTATTCAGTTCAAATATGAAATTGACAAATTTGTTAATAAAATTTCGAAGCGCATCTTTTTCAGCATTGCGGCTTTTTAATATAAAAATAATTGAACAAGTGAAGAGCATCAGTCAATGGGATGACTACGAATCCTACGGTGGATAAGAAGAATTCAATTCGAAGATTTCGATTTGCATCAACGAAAAGGAAATAGCAGAAAACGTCACTATGAAGAAAAAAAAACAATTTAAATGAAAGATAAAGACAAAAGAATTAAATCAAGCAGATAAAAAAATAGAAATATTACTACAAAGCAAAAAATTGAGAAATTCAAGATTTTTTAAATTCTTGGAACGGAAAGGCGAGAAAGTGTCATTAAAAAAATTCAAATATTTTAAGATGACATATTCTATTAATTCGTATTAGATCGAAGAGTTCTTTTTTTAGGAGGCTTATTATAGAATTATAGAATCGTATTTTCACCGCATCGGCGACGGTTGATCGGTAAAGCAGGGAGCGCAATAATAGGTAAGACAGGCAGCGCCGCGCCGTTACGTTCTCCGTGCCTCCTCCCCAACGGGTGGCGGCCGCACCTCCTCCTACTCGGCGATTGTCGGCGATTTTAATCTCGTTAGCGGACACGTGCGCGTCCCCCGCGCCCTATGGTGCTGGTGATACGCAGGCAGCTCAACCACGAGTGAAACGGAGGAGCTGGCCGTAGGTGCCGTGTCGCGGGGCTTCACCAATCTGGTTTGGTCTAACAAGATTCACAGCTCGCGCGACGCTTCATAAAAGCTGCGCGCTGGACGGGCGCGGCGCGTGTCGCAAGGAGTTGCTCCGCTCGAGAGGTGTGGGCGCTCGTGCAGCAGCAGCAGCAGCCGCAGTAATATAGACAAAGAAAGAGTGATAGATAGGTAAAAGAGGGAGAAGACCAATAAGATAGAGACGACCAAGTATCGCTCGTGGAAATCTTTCTCTCTCTCTCTCTCGCGCGGCGACTCGACACGTCGTCACCGTCGTCGTCGTGGTCGTCGTTAACGTGACCACGCACGTAGTCATATGCCGCGCTCATCTCGTAATCTTCATATTGTGTTCTCGTGTCATTCGGTGCGTTGGAGCAGCAACCGCAATACCACCTATCAGCAGCAGCAGCGGCTGCAGCAACAGCAGCGACAGCTTTTCGCGTGTGCCACGGAGAGAGCGTGATAGAGGGAAAAGCGGAGCCGTGCGAGCGAGACAGAGGGAGTGAACGAGCGAGCGAGCGAGAGAGAGAGAGGAGGGAGAGAGAGAGTGTGTGAGTGAGGGAGGGAGGGAGGGAGGAGGGAGACGGAACGGAGCGCCGGT
>NW_012130071.1:2138821-2141380 GCF_000143395.1 Atta cephalotes
CTTAACTAACTAATAGTATATATATATATATATATATATATATATATATCAAAGTCTCCATGCGAACAAAATCACAGACAGGTCCATGACTAACGGGGCGGACTCAATCATTCTAGAGGCGGAATATGAAAATGCTGCTAATTTCTCTATAGGGGCGACAACAGACAATCTGCCGCCGGGTGTTTTATACAGGGTTAAAGCCACTTACAAATACAGTCGTGAGGATGTGGACGAATTATCGTTCGACGTTGGCGAGATTATTCGCGTGGTGGAATACGACGATCCTGAAGAACAGGTTCGTAATTCTTGGAATAAATAAGACTCGACATGTTAAAAAATCTAAATGTATTCATTAACATGTCCGACGTTTCTTCTTATGATGTTTCTTGTTCATTACAGGAAGAAGGCTGGTTAATGGGTATCAAAGAAGGAACCAATGAAAAGGGTATGTTCCCGGGAAACTTCACGAAACCGCTGTGAAAGCTGTGCTCGATTCGCCATTTACACTCCAATGCTCATCAGAGACAGCGTATTTTACTTTAAAGTAGTTAAAGAATCGCGTAATTAAGTGGGAGATAAAGAGCCGCGCGGTCATGCGAGAATAATATTACGTACGGCGTATATAAGTAAAAGCAAACGGAAAAGAAAAAAGCAGGCGACAAGGTTGCAGGAGGAATACGGAGAGGGAGCGGGGAGAATTCGATAAGATAGTTATGCTGGAGGGTACTGCGGAGAGAATCAATCACCCCAAAGTGCCTTAACCCAGCCACTGTCTGTGCCAACATTCACTCTTATTCGTCAAAAACAATATGGGATTGACCCTCTCATATCAAACGTACGATACACATCATGAATAATAATCAAACGACATATTTAAGCGACTAAATAATATATTATAACACGTATACACAATAAAAAACACACCGCACGTACATGCGATATACACAACGATATGCAATATTATATAATATAAAACGAAATCTATATTAAATTAATATTATTTTATGAAATTGTGTACATAGATCTATATATACGATTTAAGAATATTTTACGAGATAACTTTGTGACCACTGGAAAATTATTACTAAGAGACGTACATCTTCAAGTTTAAAGACGTGCGCGCCACTTCAGTAAATCCCCTTCTACTATTTAATGGGAGAAGGGATCATAAAATTTTTAAGGTCCAACTACCTGTCTGCATTCGTAAGGTAAGATTCTATACTATTTACTCGCCTACAGTTCGAGAGTCTAGTGATAGCTCCCATTAAAATCTCGCCACGATTCGCATGCCAAATTTTTCAACGGCGTAACAATGGATGTCGAAAAGATTATACGTGAGAGAAATAAATATTACGATGTATAAATGAGATGAGAGTATAACTTTTGTGTATTTATGATTGATAGTTCTTTTGTTGTTTCTCCGCTTTTTGGAGCATCGCGAATTTTTCTCCAGTAAAATCTATTCATGAATTATTTTGCGCAGATTTTATTCGCAATTTCATTTGTTCGCAAATCTTTTATGTACATGTATGTAGAAAATCGGGTAGCGAGAGAGCGTTTATTATTATTATATTTTATTACTACTGTTATTATATATATTGCTACAATTATTATCGCTCCCGTATCTATTTTATTCATGTTATCAAGATAGAAAACGAATACGTAACAATTCAATCCTAAAACTTTTGTAAACTCGATCAATACTCGTTACGTTAGATCTACCGAAACATCTTGTATTCGCATCTTGTGTAATAAATAGTGTTGTAATAATATATATACATATATTCATACGTACATACTTACAGCGTTTAGCATTAAGAGAAAATATCAGCTTTGAAAGAATTGTGTGTCTTTATTTTATCATGCTGGTCTACTGTGCAAGATACGGGACAGTTCAAGTGCCTTTTTGTGAAAGAGGTCACTTGTTTCGAGGATAGATTTAATGTTACAAAATTATTAGACTTTGCAAAAGTTATTAATAAGTTGTCTTTCTTAAATTTCTTCCTGAAAAAAAATATTGTAATATTTTTAACAAACAAAAGGAGAAAGAAAAAGAAAGTCTGTACACATTTGCAATCCTAGAGAAATACTTGAATAAATTTTAATTAATCCTTTCAAACTCGAAATTTACATTATACTACGTACAATAATAATTATGTGATTATACTTTATCAAACAAAATATTTATCGAGTGGAGATGATGCAAGATAATGCATTTAAATATTAAGAAAGGATATGACAAAAAAATCCCTTTCGCTAATTATGCATTAAATTTTTTTTTATGGTATACAAACACAAGTATGTTATTTATTTTGCATTTATGAGACAAAAACAAATCAACGAAGGAAAGAAAAAATTGAAAGTATCAATGTATTGCTTACTTTACTTAAGTATATTTGGCAAGATGCTTAGATATATATATATATCTAATATATATATATTTAAATATATATATATTTATATATATATATTTATAAATATATATATATTTATATATATATTTCCAATATATATATATATATATATATATATATATATATATATATATATATATATATA
>NW_012130071.1:2147269-2150370 GCF_000143395.1 Atta cephalotes
TTAATTTTATTAATTATATATATATATAAGTAATAATAAGTAGTATAATTAATTAAATTAAGTTAGTATATATATATATATATATTATTATACTATACTGTATATACTCTCTCTCTCTCTCTCTCTCTCTCTCTCTCTCTCTCTCTCTCTCTCTCTCTCTTTAATCAGGATTTAGAGAAACGTCTTTTAACTCTTTTTAACTTTTTTTCACATAAATTCGTAAATAGTAAACAATTTTATATTTTTGTGCAGATTATATTTTCGTTATGATGTCTTGAAAACTCCTTTTCACGGAAAGGACGATATATACTACGATTTATACTAAAATATTTAAAAATTTCAGGTAGATACAAAGCTGAAAATAACTTTGTTACCACAAAATTAAAAATCAGTGAAATTAGGGAGTTGTCAGAAAAATTGGAAATGATGAGGGAAATCATCGAAAAGTCAGAAAGTTTTGTAAAATTTTCTGAAAAATTAAAATTTTTAGCTTTAAAGAAATTTAATATACGTACATTATATCTGCACAGTTTTGGAATATTACCAACTTAACAATTAAAAATGCAAGCAGTGTTAGCAATTAATAATAATTTACATTATTATATGTTAAGTTGATCTCTCAAAATTTTTATACGGTTTTCAAATCAAGACAAAAATATAAAACATTTTTAAATGTGAATTATTATATATGATATATATGAAAATCAAGTAAAATTATGAAATTTTGTTTAGAAATTAAAGAAAAGTTAAAATAAGAAATTTTAAAATAAGAAATTTGTGACAATTCTGATTAAAATAATTATGTAGGAAATTCAAACATGATGAACAATGCTGCAAAAAATTTTGACATTCTAACAACCAGTTTTTATATAACTATTTTGAGATAGTCCAACGAAATTAGTTCCAGCTCTATATTTAATTAAACTTTATCCTTACCTTAACACAATCATTTTTTCCGTGTTTTGACAACAGTTTTGCACAGACTTTATTTCGTTTTCACTTTTATATTTTTAATGGAAATCTTGCGAAAAACACTATAGTGAGATAAGATGAAAAATTACGCATTGACAGAATGATTAATAATAGTTGGTAAGCCGATAGTGATTTATGAAATTATCGAATGATGAAAATTCGTTGAACGGGCATCGTAAGATCGCTTAAGCACAACTATCAATTCTGTCGTCCGAGAGAATGACGATTATTAATTTTGTCATTGGCCGTCGCGAGATTACCCTGATTGACCCCTATGTATTCTTCTTTAGAAAGAGTCGCTCGCTCGTTTCATTCATGCGCGCCTCTCGCGAGCGACCGCGGCCGCGTGCCGTCGACTCCGACGTCGACGCCGACGCTGACGCCGACGCCGACGCTGACGCCGACGCCGACGCCGACGCTGACGCTGACGCCGACGCCGACGCCGGCGCCGGCGCCGCCCGGGAGGCGACGTCCGCGCGTCACGTACGTTTTCTCGTCCTATGCACGAGGTCGATCGGCGCGGCCGGCGTGCGCTTGACAGCTCTTTCTCGATCGGCCGCTGCTCCGCAGCAATACCGTTGCCTATATACATATACGGTGTCTCCGAGCATTACCGCCCCCTCCCTTTCACCGGAAGGGGAATCGTAGTCTTTTGGGCTAGAATTTTGAATGTCGAACGACTTTTCTACGCGCTAATGTTTTGGTTTAGCTCTAATATTATACCATCAAAGTATTTATGTATTTATTTATATAAGAAATTCAAACATGATGAGCAAATATTGCAAAAAATTATGACATAGGGAAGATCGAGATTGTCAGTTTTTGATTAGTGATTTTTAGAAAAAAGTAGATGCCTGATTTTTAAATATTACATACGTTATAATACCAATATACTCGTGAATTTATCATAGTGAAAATAAATTTTTAATTTTAAATGAAGCTGCGAAAATGTGATAATTAATCCCATATATTCTGGATTGACTGTTACACGTTCTAAAATTGGCAGTATTTGTTATGGACAACACATATATAAAAAGTACAATTTTTATTTTAATATCAGTTTTATATTTTGAGAAATAATAGTAATTATAATAATAGTAATATTAATACAAATAAAATAGTTATTTTAAGCATAAATAATTTATTTTTATACTGTTTTCATTTTTGTATGAAAAATGAAAAAACATATATATCTATATGAAATATGAAATATTTGTAAGTATATTCTCTAAAGATATTAAAATTGTCATCTCTAACCTCATCTCATTTTGGTCAATCTATCTTCACATAGCCATTTTTAATAAAAGAGATTATATTTAAACTTTGTCAGGATAATGATTAATTAATTGTAACAAAGATCTTCTAAGATATGTTATTTTCCATGAATATAGGGATATCGCGATTAACAATGTCAAAGACTTATCTGACAACAAAATAGGTGATAAGAAAAATTTACTCAACTTCATTTTCTTAAAAATCGCTATAAATATTATACAATTTATTTATACAATTCTTGTGGTGCAAATCATTATACACAATAAATTAATATTGTGTCATCAATCTACAGTAAAAAAAAAAAATTTTTCTGCCATGTCCTGTTTGAATTATAAGCATCTTGACAACCAGCCCTCCTCCCCCCCTCCCCCTCGGTTTTCTCTACTAACAATCTGTTTGAGTATCCTATATAATTATTTCGATAGTCCAACAATCCAATTTCTATCAATGTAGATTAAAGCCTGTGACACATGATCTATGTTTTTTTGCTGAATTGCTTGCGTTTCAATAAAAATTACTGTAAGAACTGCATTTTGTGTGGTGCAATTCTAATTTATTAAAACGCAAGCAATTCTCAGGAAAAATATCCAGTGAGAAAAATATATCGTACCGTTGACTTAACTTTAATTTTGGTTCAACTTATAGTAAATTCAGTTACACTACACTGGATTAGAACACATTAAAGACTACTTTAAAATATTTATCTAAATGTAATTAATGTAATACCTAATATAATAAACTTTTTAGTCAATTAATTAATACACTCACGCACACGTACACATACACACACACACACACACACACACAAACACACACACACACACACACACACACACACACACACACACACATTC
>NW_012130071.1:2150553-2164509 GCF_000143395.1 Atta cephalotes
ACACACACACACACACACACACAAACAACACACACACACACACACACACACACACACACACACACACATTCTGTTGAATAATGTAACATTAATAATGGATATTTAATTGTTTAAATTGTTTAAAATATTCATATGTTTTTATATTTAACTTTGTTAATTTTTTTGTATAGCTTTAGTGTGCACTAATATAATTAATGCAAGTGAAACAGAATTTGCTTATAATACTTTCTCTAGTTCTAAGAACTAGAAAAAGATAGACATACTCAAATCGAGATTAATTTTGATTAATTTGTGATTTAGATTTCACTTCATTTAACTTAATGATAATATAAAAAATTTGTCTAGCTATGATTAATTAATTATTAAACTCATTTTGTAGTAGTAACTTTAAAAGTTACTTACAAAATCATCAGTTTAGTGATTGACCATAGCGAGACAAATTTTTACAATTATCATTATTAGGTAACAGCAAGTTTAACCACAAGTTAATCGAAAAATGAAATTAAATGAATTAACCCTTTCAAATCTATAATTGGGATAACTATGTTAAAGAAATTTTTTTTCCAAACTTTTGTCTATTTTTCAACATATACATTATTACGTACATTAGATCTCAGATAATGTCAATAAAATTAAATAATTTCAACAGGTATTTTCAAATTTGATGTACATTTTAATGTACGTAGAATCTGAAGAGGTTAAAAACCTGAGCTATAATCTGCATTGGTAGAAGTAGAAATAAACGAACTAGACAGATCAAGTTTGTATTCGATACGATTCACGTAAATATGAAAACGTATCTAAAATAAGTACAAATCATTGCATTCTAGATCAGAAAATCCTAAATGTAGATCTTAATCTTTATAATTAACCAGCAAATATGTATTTGATGAATTAGATAAGCTTATCATTAAACATATTACGATATTTGCAGGATTTATTTGGAATAAAGAACAAGTAACTTATAAAAGCCACCCTCATTTGAATGTCTAATATGTAAACTTTTATCTTTGCATCGCGGATCGGTAACACGAGCGCCAACTTAGAACCCTTTTGTGTTACGCCGACTGCGTATCAAATTCGCCTTGCTAACGATCTGATGAGGAGTCGTCGCTCGTTAAGCGTATTGTTTTCCCTGGGATGCTCTTTGTGGTTTCGTGATTCACGCGAGCGCCTCGTGTGCATATTTACCCACCTATTCCGCGAAACGAAACACTAGCTGGGCGTGCTCTCGCGACGTTCTCTTATCAAATTTATCATCTCAATCGCATGGAAGATCATATGAATCCTTTTCTCGAGATATAAACCAGTTGCAATTATAGACTTTGCTCTTCCTGACTTGCATTTCACATGTTTCACATGTTTGTAGATTGAATGCTCATGTTTCAATATAATTTTAGTCAAGTATAATTATAAACAATATAAAATTCTGCTTTTCCTGCACATATATTATATATATATATATATTATATATTTATTTAAAAACAGTTTTGAAATAAAAATATATCTACAGAATATTCAGATGAAATCTACAGATGAAATCGATTCGAACAGGATAGAAGATCGATACAGTAATAATCTTATCTATATTTCTTTCGTCTGAAATTGCATTACCCAACAGATACCTGAATATCTTTTCACAGTTTTCTACTCAAAATTAGATATTTTTATACTGTAATTTGCGCTTCACTTACTGCGCTGAACTTCATTGCAAACATTCTTATATTTTTTTACATTTTTGAAAGAACTTTGTATAATTTATTCATATTTAGATGTCTTTATAACTTAATGAAAATCAAATCTAATCAACTTAAATGAAAACGAAAAATAGTGAAACTACGAGAGTGTAAATCTCGCACAGGGAAGTGCGAATCCCACTGTGCCTGATTCTCCATTTTATTCCGCCTCCCCTGCCCTCCGAGCGACATCACCTTTATCCATCGACGTGTTGCGTACAACAACACGCGGTATTTCCTTCCCTGTATCTAATAAATCCGAGCACTCGTGGGCACCTCTGTGAAGTTGGCACCTCATTTTTCAAAAAATGAAATTTTGAAAATCACAATTCCGAGTGCACCCCGAAGAGTTCTGGAATTCCTGCCCAAAATTAAAAACAGGCGAATTAATATAAAAAGAAAAAATTAAAAATTTGGGGTGCTAATTTTACAAAACGAAGAACGAAAAATCGCGATATCTTTTAAACCATTATCCACATTAATCCTAGCGCTTTAAATGATAATAACTTTTGATAGAACTCTTTGATAGAACTATCCAGAACTGTCAACAGAACTGCTGCAATGTTAAAAAAATTTTTGTCTTTCAGATGTGAGAGAATCAGACATTCAAAAAATTACGATATCTCTTAAACCGTTGGTTCTAGCACTTCGAGCGTTAATAACATTCGTTAGAACGTTAATTCTGAACTCCAGAACTTTTCGGGACGCATTCGGAATTATGACCAAAATTTCATTTTTTGAAAAATGAGGTGCCAACTTCACAGAGGTCTTGTGGGCGCTCACAAGCACACAAGCCGCTTCGAGCGCAGTCCTTCCTTCGGTCGCCGCGAGCTCGAACTGCTCGAACTGCTCGAACTGCTCTAACGAGCATACGACCACCGTTCGAGCGAAGAATAGGAGCTTCGTCAGAGTTTTTCACCTCTCGTCCTTCCCTTCCGACTGCCCCACAAAAGAAAAGGGTGCAGGGTGCCTTAAATTTTTATACCTCCCTCACGTAGCACTACTACCGCTTTCTACGTATCGGACATCCAGTAATTCGTGCTCGCGTATAGTCGCATAAATTAAAACAAAAAAGTTTACGAGACTCAGTTATTGGAATCGTTCGTGATTTAATAAATCTTGTTTCCGCTCGGTCAACTCCCAACAGTTTCCTATTCTTCTCTTTGACGTAAAATCAAATTCAAGAGCCCTGATGCTCCACCGTTCTTTGTCCCCGCGACATCTCAAAATCCAGGACGTGATAACTTCATCAACTAAACTTTTGTCAAAATATTATACTAGTTTGCACGTTGTAGACACGTCAAATTTTGTTGTAAAAAGAATGATATCGCTGGATCTTTGCTTGACACTAATTGCAATTCTTACGAATCGTTTTTATATATAGCCGAATTAAGTACCGCCTGTATTACTCGTTTGTTGATTAATTCTATAATCATCCAATCATCATCTCATTATCGATCCTCATTATTGTTCGCTTATTATATCCGTGCTTTTATCTAATCGTGGATTTTCTCGGAGATAATGACCCATGAAATGAAAAATTGTCACCTTGATGTTTATCGTTGTTTTGTGCTCTTATCTGACATCCGCTTTCGAAATTAATAGACTTTCGAATTTAATAGACTTGGCGCGGAAATGCACCGGTGCGGAAGAGCAACTGCTAATCGTCGTTGTCATCATTGGACACGTTTCAATGAGTCGTTTGTATATAAGGTGTCTTGGAAAATACTCAACTATATTTTTGATAATATATACTCTGAAAACTTGTGGTCAGAATTTTGTGCTCAGAAAATATTTTTACGAATATTAATCATCTATATTCTATTGCAATTTTTTGAGAATTTAATGTAAAGTTGACAATTAAGGCTCAAATAATCAACTCTTTAATCAAGAGTCAAATGATAATAAAATATACATATATTAATATCAAGTATACATTATATTTACGTAATTTTATATACGTGGATAGTTTGATAAGTCAGTAATTTTTTAAAAAAAAGATTATATTGAAAAATAAGTCGAATTTTTTTTTGTTTAAAAAAATAAAAGTCATGATTTATGAAACTGCCTACATATAATTTTATATACAGTAAAAAAATTTGTGTTAAATTTAATTTAATATTTCACATGTCCCAAACGGTCCATTCAAATTTATGTTAATATAAGATGAATATATTAGAAAGTAACACAAATTGTAAATGTTTAAAAAATTGACACATTTATAATGTTAAATTTAACTGAAATTAGATCCTATTTTTACATTTTTAGTTTAGACGATGCCTCTATGATATTTAACATGTGCAATATAGATTTAACAGATATTTACTGTTACAAAGAGAAAATAAGACAAAATATCTGTACTTTTTTATATATATAAAATGTGTAAAAAACCAGTTGTACAGAATATATTTCTTCAATAAAATTAACATTTATAATATATTAAATACATTTTAATTTCATTTATTCTTAAAGTTATGTTTTAAAACTACATTATTTTTATATTATTTGTTTACTTACCTATAAATTGTATTATTTTAATACTGAGGAATGTTAAATTTTAATTTAATACAAAATATTCAAACAACACAATTATGTTAAATTAAAATTCGGATATGTTAAAAATTTAACACAAAATTTTTTTTTAACCAGGAGTTTGAGTGGAGGACATGTTTATCTAATCAGACATCGTTTCTAACAAAAATGCAAAATGTTTTTTATTTTGTATATAATTTATATATTTATATTAATTTTCATAATAAATTGACGATTCGGTATTTTTTGAGGCTTTTGCTGATTCCCGCATCTGGCTTTCGCCAAAAATAATATGCCGTTGTAAATTATCACGAATTAATCCGGACATTCGTGCATTCCTAAGATTCGTGCTCGCGCTTATCAAATCCAATTTCGGAAATAAAGGGTTCAATTAATGTAGCGCCGCCGGGCCCTTTCGGGCCAAATTGTCGAATTGCGGAGACGAGCCTGTCGATTCGGCGAAATTGTAAATCGCAAACTTGCAGCTGCGATTCAATTTCTATGATAGCTCGCGGACGCAGCTACACTGTATATATATACACATACACACGCATATTTGCGTTGCTTGGCAGCATAACAATTCGCGAGTTTGGAGGAACAATTCCAGTCGCAGTATCGCATTTCGTTGGTTATCGAGAGCGCATTCGCTCTTTCTTGTGGAATCCGTTAAACGCATGATACAGCCTGATCGCAGGATACGTGATCCTGCGACGAGTCCCTTGTCACCGAACGATTACGAGTGATTGTCAGTTCGTGACTTTATAAGAATTTGTGACATAAAGTACCAAGATAGTTTTATTACTACGTTAATTAAATTAATTTTTTCCCAAGAATCATATAATTCGCCAGATGTATCTGTCTTTATCTTAAAAACTTTTAATTTACTTCTGACTCAAAACTTTCGCAAATAGTGAAAGTATTTTTAAATTGATGCTGATTGGAAACGAGTGAAATATTATCTGTATATTAAAAATTTATACGTTATACTAATTTTTTTCAAATACATATATGAAATATTTATTTTCTGTTTAAATCTAAGATGAAAATTTTTTATATAAAACCGAAGCATGAAGATAATTGATTTTGATTTGATGTAAAATTAAAATGAAAGTTTCGTCATGTGTGTGCGTTAACATATGAGAACACACAATTTAATAATCAAGATTGCGTTTTTTATTTAATTTTAAATAAATTTAAATTTTTAATGAATGTCTGTCATAAACATCTTTTACTAAATAATAATTAAAATATTCTCGCGATATTTTCTCGAACAGATTTTCATGTCAGAATTAAATGTAAGAAATTACTCTCCTAATGTTTAAGATAGTTATGAATCATCTTGCATGTATAAACAGTCATAAACCGGTTTAAGAGAATTCTGTAATTAGAGCAGCTTTTTCTGATCGAAGCAAATCGATATAGAATTTTATAGCCTTTATTTGGCCAATCCAATGAGAGTTTCGTCATAAGTATGACTTTAATCTATTACGCCATCTTCGTTTCTCAAATAATCCCAGTTTCCATGTTTGTCTTTCCGTTATCGAAGTAACGGAGAAATCGCAAAAAGAAGTACCGCGAGTATATATTAGACTCTCTCGGACTCTGTTCTTCCGGTCGCAGAGACGTGAGCGGCGTGATAAGTGAGGCACGATTCTCTCATAAGAGCATTTCCTCTTAAGAGCTCCAATTAAGTTCTCGATCTTCTACAACTATCGTGTCCTTTTGCATCCTATATGCAGATTATTGTATACTTTGTTTTTTATTGCAATCTGTTTTTTTTTTATTCGATATAACAAACCCTTCATTGTATTATTATAAAATCTCAAAATATTGACTTCGAATTTTAATTCCATTCTCTCTGTCTCTCTTATACCCGTTTCTATATTCAATGTATATAATTTAATTTTAATTTTGATTTCAACTACATTGAAAGTGCATTTTTGCCGGATCATCAAAACAATTAGATAAGAAATTGGCTACAATATCAAAACATTTTGCAGCATTGCTCAATCATGCAAAATTATTTTCAGATCTGTATCTAGCCAAAATAAGTTCTTCAGCAAAATTGCTCTTTCAGTGTAACTTTTCATCTTTTTCTCGTTCTAAGAATTAGAGAAAGATGAAGAGTAAGTTAAACTAAGATTAGTTATAGCGACTTGGTTGCACCAGTGAGTGAGCATTGGCATATATATTGAAGTCATCATACACAGATTGATAAAAATATGTGTTTAATTTAAATATAAAAAAGGATTAAATCATGAAATCCTCAATACAATTTTATTATGCTATTAAGTAAAATCTGTATTTTATAATTCGAAATATTTGCATTTTATTTTTACACAGATTAAATCAGTGTACAACGGCTTTAATATGTATAGTGCGCACTTGTGCATCCAATAGAATTCGCTAATAATCTGCATTGATAAAAACGGGCATAAGAAAGTCGTTTAAGCGATAAGGCAGTCGCTTAAGTTGCGAAATTTGCAAGGGCAGATAGATCTTTGGATGATATGGAAATACCTCCGGAGTAAATTCGCCGGTAATTCCACTGTATATAGTATCAAGTCGGCTGTCGCCGGTCGTCCGAGTATTATTAGCGCGCTCGTAAACAGCAGCCCCGGAAGTAGTGACATTAAAGATTGTGGTCGCTTCCGTAGCCGCGTGCGAGCCGGCGTAACCCGCCGGATCTGCTACTATTGTGTTGACCTTTTGTCGAACAATGTGAATGATTGCTGAATGGCCATTAATTAACATGATGTAAACAACCTGTGCTGCATACATATAAGAGAAATGTTCGGTACGAACAACCATAATTTTGTCGATGTGTGAATTATTAAAATTATGTTTTCTTTTAATTTATTAATTGTGTTTTTAATTAAAATTTAATTTTTAATTAAAAGTTTTCTAATTAAAGTAACATTTTTTATTTTGGTTATTCACATATATCAATAAAATTATGGTTATTCATATGAAACATTTTTCTTAATGCATTTGCTTACATTTTTTTCCTCGAGGTATCAATGAGAAGCTATATGTGTTGTCCTGATATGAAATTAGAGAAAAAACGCGACGCGCGTCTCTGCAATACACTCTGTTTTTTTTATAATTTGAATGAATTTTCGAATATTGAGATAACAAGATTTAGTAACTCTTAATGACAGTAATGACAGTATTGTTATTTTGTCATTGCACAGTTTTTTATATGAGAAGGAAGATTTTGCTAAAGAAAAAAAAATCTAAAAATTTAGCTAGATACAGATCTGAAAGTAATTTTGTTGGATCATCAAAATACTTATATAACATGTTCAAACTCGTTGCTAAAATGTCAAAGCATTTTTGAAGCATTGTTCATTATGCTTTAAATAATTATGTAATTATTTTGATAGTCCAACAGTTACATCTAGATTATATCTAGCTAAATTTTTAGATATTTCAGCAGAATCGTTCTTTCCATGTACCATGTAACCTGCACAAAACCTGCACAATGATAATACAACGGTATCTGTTACTGTTATTAAAAATTACAGAATAGAGGCCTAAAAGTTGTGATGTGTACCGAAGTACAAAGAATGCTTGAAAAAATAAAATGTATTTTTTCATAAATTTGAGAAAGGAATAACGTACATATGAAATATTTTATTATGTTGATAAATTTTATCGTTATCTTGTGAAAAACATATTGAATTGCAATAATTTGTACTTTAGAAAAGTTCTGTCGCGCATCGTTGTATAGAAACTAAAATTAAGCTCTTATAAATAAGTCGATCATGAAATCGATTCGTTATTTTTAATCCGTGAGCGTTAAGCCGCGAAGGCCTTCAGTGAGGTAAATAACTCCATAATTAAGTCTATCAATCCATTTAAATCTTTTCTGAGAAAAAATCAACTTCATGTTCTTAAAAAATTACATTCTTACTACACCGACATTCATAATATCTCATAAAAATGCATCATATTATAATACACATATTATAATACCTCTCATTTTTTAATAATTTGTATATCTAGGTATGTAAATATGCTTTCTATTTTTTGCTTTTATATTTCAAATTTTTCTACAAATAGCAGTTTAATTTTGCTATTGGATTCCGTTCCAATCGTTATATTGTTACAATAAAATCGTAACTCGATTTTCTTTACAATTGAACAATGACGACAATTTTTTTTCGAATATTAACAATCGCATTCTTTTTTATTTTAAATTTTTAAACATATTATGTAATATTTCATTTGTTATTATAAACAAATATTGAAGTAATTATTAATTAATAACAAATTGAGTTAGAAGCATTAAAGCTGTTTATAGGGAATATTATATAAAAAATCATATTAGTAAATCATATTGTAAATATGAAATGGAGATCGTCATATTTAGGCAATTTGCGTGAGCAAATAACTAAAATTAAGCCCTTATAAATAAGCCTATCATAAAATCGATTTGTTATTTTTTAATCCGTGTGCATTAGCCCGCGAAGGTCCTTGCCGAGATATTTTCCGCGCGACGCTATTTTTGCTGTGCGTTTGACACATCATGCAGGATTGCTGCAAGTCTGGAAAACTGTGAAAACCGGGAAAAGTCGGCAAGAAGTTAAAATTGATCAGAGAAATACCAAAAAGGACCGGGAAACCGGCAAACATTTATTCTTTGGAATTCCTTTTCGTGATAAATAAAAACCAGATAAAAAACTCGTTTATTAATAATTTTAACCAGATAAAAAAACTCGTTTATTAATAATTTTACGTAAGTGATGGTTTAGTAGAGTTTACGTTTTCAAGACCGAAAAATCATTTCGGCGAACGTTTTAGAAGACTACATACGTAGTATATAAATTTACACAGAATTATACAAGCACTTAAGATCCAGCTAGACCATTTAAGGCATAATTTCTATAGATATTATGTAAGCTGTCATTAAGAATTATTCACAAAAAAATATGGTAGACGAAAACTGTGAATTATAAATTATAAACTGTGAAAATAAATATAATAAAATAGAATATTTTTCTCGAATCTATCTTTATCTTTATTGCAACGTACTACATAACAAAATAAAATATTGATAGACGAAAGAAATATAAGGTTATAGCATATATAACATATAACTAACAAGGCACCAGCAAAACTGCTGACACAAGCTTGTAACAGAAATGAATGTCACACGAAATAAGTAAATAGCGCAGAAATACATGCAAAATTCTACAGAACGTACAAAGAAACTTCCATATATGTAAATAAAAAAAAAATAGAGAGATATATGTGATAAAAAATGATGGCAGACAGTAATGGAGCTGCTTTCTTTTGCGTGTACATCGGTCTTTATTTTCGTTATATTTACTCAGTTTGCTTCGCCTTCTTTCCTGATGCTAACAAATGCGATTGCTTTTATATACGTGTTATATCATAATCAGGTGAGAAACGACAAATAATGAATCTTATCACATATTGTCGTTTAACGGGATGCAATCAATTTAGTTGACTGCGTTGTAGGAAGGAGAACGTTGTTCCACGATGTATTCTGATAATCTTTAATTATCTTCATTGGCAAGTTGCAGCAAATTTACGCGCGTTCGATATATCGGGAGCATCTGCATACTCTTCGTACCGATTCTGCAAGTAGTGTCGTACGCTGTATACATATATGCATATTTGCATCCGTATGGATGCTTCCGTAGCCTATGTCGTTCCATCGAGCGGAATATTACATTAATCCCTATTTCGAATATTCCGTCTATTTCGCACTAAATGGCGAACTGTGCGGCGCTAACTCACCGTCGCGACAATCGCGAGACATCGATATTTAGCTTGGTCGAATTTTTAATTCTGCTAATTACAATAATCGCGTTGAAATCAGAAATTCAATGAAATCATATTTTATGTGTGTGACGCGCGCGCGCGCCATATGCACTATGTATTATATCTATTTTACACATTTGCATACAGGATGTATGTTTACATTGGCATTTTTACATATTATCATTCTATAATATAGAGTATCATTCTTTTGCCGAGTGAATTATTATCATCATTTTAACGAATTTCGAGTCGATTTTTTTTTAGCAAATATATCAGATAGTTATTATAGTTTTAAAATTTTTAAATATTTTTTATCTGAGTTAACACACGCAAATTAAAGATTTATTTTATCAGTGTTTATTAAACACTTATAATAATTTAAAGAAAAAAGTTTATTAAAGATTATTTATTTGTTTCTTCTAAAACTTAGTTGATGAAAAGTTTATTTTTAATCACTTACATAGCTCAAAAATGAAATCACTTGATATTTTGATATTATAGGTTCTTCATTGTCCAATTTTATTTAATATAAAATACAGTGACTTTATCGCGTCACCTTTTAATCATAAAATGAAGAATCTAAGAGTTCATGTTAGGCCGCAATCATATATTATATGTACTAGTCTGGTATATATAAAGTTATATTTTTATCCATTTTTATTCACGGCTTACACATCGCTATTGCACCCCACGACTCATGTAAGAATACTTATGATACTTTGAACTATCGAAGTATCGATATTTTACCTTCGATATTAGCCAACGCACATTAGCCGTATCTGCCTTTTTGGACACGTGCGTTTCGTAGGAAGTTTTCTCTCTCTCTCTCTCTCTCTCTCTCTTTCTCTCTCTCTTCCGTTTCTCACTTTTTCTGCTCGTTTCAAGATTCCGGCACTGGTTCTATAAATAATCGCCACATATAATGTTACGCTCCGAATAAAAGCCGCCAAATTATTCCACGTGTACGTAGCGAACAATCGCCACGCTAACGATCAACAAATATACGCGAGTTTCCTCTCCTATTCGCGGTGGGCGATAAACACAGATAAGCCGATAAAAAGCTCCGTGAGCTCCTCAGGCCGTGAGCGGGTTTAAAAATAGAGCTCATTGAATCAGTGAAACACCGTCGCTGATTGCGCAATCACGCGATCACTGAAAACACGCGGTCGTTAATCGCGCATTAATCGCTTTTATACAGACGGGATCGCGTAAACATCGAAATGCATCGAAAACGTGCGTGACTCTGCGCAGAGTGCAACTCCACGACTCGTCGATGTTTCAACCATGTATACGTTATATCCGAAAATATTGGAAAATATATATGAAGACAAAAGTTATACAGGTCATCCCAAAATTGACAAGAAAACAGAGACAGTACGCGGTATCATTTCTTTTATTAATATCAGAGTCATTTTTTATAACTAGCAAAAATATAGGCTATTGCTTTTTAGTATATTAATTTTGACATTTTTAGTATAATAATTTTAATTTTGTTAAGGTAAATATAATCTTCTTCTTATTGGATAAATAAAGAATAGTATGTTTATTTATTTATATTTATTTTATTTATAAAAAATATTTAAAAAAAAAATTTTTTAAATAATATCTTGTCGCTCAAAGAGAACATACATATATTAGTACATTCATATTTTTAGATGATTAATGAAAGCAGACTTCCGATTTTTTACAAGATATTCGGGCTCCCATTTTTCAGTTTTGAAACACCCTGTATAATTTCAGAAAAATTTGCTGACAATTGGCAATATTTTACATTATTTCTCACAAGCGGGATAAAAACAAAAAATACAATTTAACATGAAAGAGAGAAAGAAAATAAAATTGCTTTTTATATAGAAATATTTTCTGCACAACGAAAATAAATCTTATTTATGGATAAAAATTCCATAAATGTACAATGCGCGCTATAATATCAAATACGACAGACGTTAACAACTAGCAACAATTTTTAACATGAAAGAAAGTTGGACTGTGATTTATTATGTTTTTTTGTGTACACTTTTCCTACCGTTTATATCACGCACGTTTATCATCGTCATTATTACAAATTTATGGAAACAATTGGCATGGCAATAATTTAATTTATCTATTCATAATTTATATTTACATTAAATCCTTATGCGATAAATTAACAAAATACTTCTCTTTCTCCTTGTTTAAAATGACCGCTATTGTCATCTTCGGAAGTATTGACCTTTTCTTTGAACACTTTGCGTAACCTCTTAAATGCAGAAGGGTTATATAATAATAAATCTACGATTTTTTTTAAAGAAAATTATGCGTATTACAAATAGCAAGCGACTACAGAAAGTATTAAACAGTATCGATCATATAATTCCGGTCCCACTATTGAAATTAATTTTAGCAACGGAAATGTGATTTCAATTACCGTTTTCATCTGCGTGATTCAATCCTGCAGTATCAATGTGTATTTGTGAAACTTTATGCGAGTCGTTTAGCCAAAAACTTAATTAAACATTTTATAAAATAGATTTTGTTCCAATTGTTTTAAGAATATGCCACAAATATATATATATATATATATATATACATACATACATACAAGTCATCCCAAAATTAATGAGAAAATAGTACATATCATTTTTTTTTTTATTAATATCAGAGTTATTTTTTATATCTAGCGAAAATATGAGGCTATCATTTTTCAGTATATCAATTTTTATTCTATTAATTTTATATTATAGATCGTGTTACAGAAATAGTATACGGAAATTGTGCGTGTTTCAAAAGCACGCAACTACAGAAAGTAAATGGCATCGATAATATTCCAGTTCCATCAATGAAATTACTTAATTTTAGCGTAATAGCGAAAATGTGATTTGAAATATTGTTTTCATCTGCGCACGATGTAATTCAATATCAATGTGTATTTGTGAAACTTTATACAAGTCGGTCAGTTAAAAATTTATCCAACATTTCATCCCAATTTGTTTTGAAGATATGTCATAAAAAATAAGATCTATCAATCTTGTAGGACTTTTTATAGAAATAGAAAAATCAAGTATTTCTTTTTCTTTATTAAATATCTAATATTGGTTAATATAAACATAATGTTAATTGAAGTGAGATAATGCTCAAACGTCACGCTTCAGAAGTCAACCTCGAGCACCACACTAGAGTGTAACAGGCAGGCACTATAACAGGTTTCAATCGCAAATCAATTCTCTTCAGATATCTCTTATTATTGAAGAATAGGTCGAAGGGATTCCTTGGAAGTTTCGATATTTTTAATATCAAAAAAGATATCAAAACATTAAAAATCATTGTTTAAAAATAATTAACGAAGAATGTCATGAGATTTTCACTGGATTTTCCAGAGACTCGTGACGCATTATACTCCAACGTGACGTTCTAGGATTAATTGTAATTTACCCTTCTTACGCAAGGGAAGGAAAGGGTATATCGGGCTCGAGTTGCAGAAAAACTGGTCATTTTATCGATACCTCACCTTTACTTCGGACGCAACATTTTATTTCTCGGGAGCGTCCCTCTTTAATAACTAAAATTGCTTCCCTACGTCAGCGGTGTTATATAGCCATTTATTTTTAATCGGTGCTCATTCAGTCGCGCCTGAACAATGTACCTAACGGCGTTGGCATTCAGTACGGGAAATAATGTCACGATTGTGCGCCAAAGGCCTCGCCGACAAGACTTTTACAGCCGCGCAACTTTTCACATGTGCATTGTGTGCGTGCACCGACGACAGACGATATGATGTACTTCTGAGAGAAAAAGAGAGAGGGAGAGGAAGGGCACGAATGCACTGGCGATTTATAAACAATTATTTCTATGGGAAGATATACCGAATTGATCTCTCAATACCAGTGCATTCGCCTCACTGGATTGTCGCGCGTGT
>NW_012130071.1:2167989-2170694 GCF_000143395.1 Atta cephalotes
TATATATATATATATATATATATATATATATATATATATATCATGCTTAATTACTTTTTTTTCTTATATATAATATCTTATATATAATATCTGTTAACTCATATAATATTCAATTGTGTATATTACGTTCAAAATTTTAAATACTCTTTAAATCAGTAGTTGAGTAGTAGCTGAGACATCTTGTTCATTATTATTTTTATATCTATTCACTATATTCCATGCTATAGACACAGCACAACGTTCAAATAACATACGAGCAAGAAGTGAGAAATTCAATTACGATAATTACACACGCGTGTATTGTCATTCCGCGGAAAATCGCGTGTAGACAAACCGCATCCACACGTGTCGCGATAATGCGATCGTTAACAAATTCTCACGATTGAGTTAAATCATCAAATACCGAAATATTAATGGAAGTTATTTCTTATTGATAGTTTAGTTAGGAAAAAGACCATAGAATGTCTCATTCACTCATCACTATTTTTAATTCTATCATAGATAATAAATGAAAGATTCAATGAAAAAGTTTAAAGTGAACAAATAACATTTATGAAATTTAGAATCATGTTTTTTGCGATAAAATCGAATATTACAATAGAATCTGAATATTTTAAAATATTTGGAAATATTTCGAAAGAATATCGTCTATAGTAATTATCGATTGTTATTCCATTTTAGATTCTATCGTAAATGGTTTGTCGATAATGGATTGTGCTCAGAATATCCATCAGAATATCAAAGAAAAAAAATGTAAAGTGAACAGTATCATTGTATATTGGAAAATTAATTTTTTTTCTTTAGCAAAATCGATGAATATTAGAATCTAAAAATTTGTAGACGAAATGTTATCCAAAAAGATAATTATTCTCTAGATTTTTATTTCTCGCATTTTCACATAATCCATTTTTTTGGATGATATTCGAAAGAATTGGAAGAGATTATTCGCGAATCAAAATATTAAATCTAATCCGATTGTTACTAAATCCGACTGTATTAAATCTTCTCAAAGTATCCGAAAAATTTATTAGCGTTGTAATCTGTGAGCTGTTAAACCGCGACAGTTGAGCTCTATAACGTTGTCAATTCTATTATTAAACTATATTTTGTATCGTATCGATGACGTTTGCTTGCGTCAAACGGATCGAGAAGTTTATAATCTTTGATAAACACGTTCAGATTTTTCAATTTTTTTTTCAGTACGTTTTATAAAATTGTTAGGTGTAATCCTTTAATTGATTGTAGCACATTTACAATATCGGATATTTGTTAATGCAACACAGAAATGTCGTTGTTAAGCGAAGTTAATGAAGTCCGGGCTATTGTAGCACATGTAACGTTTTACATGAATTGCGTAAATACTTATAACGATTTGCATATTTTACATTGCGAACGGGCTAATTCAATCGGGCACTCGCCGATATTGGGGACCGCGAATAGTATTTGCAAGTTCGATCGATACATTTAAAATATCAATGCTTAACCAACTTGACGTCAAAATTGCTTGGCTCTTATATGTGTGTCTGGTCATTTATTGCTCGAAGTATACAACATGCGAAATAATATTTCGTGTTATTGAATTTGTTCTGGTTAATTTATTGATGTATATTTTTAATTTTTTTATTGTGCAATAAATTTTGTGGAAGAACAGCACGCTTTGTTTTTATACGTAATGTAAAGAAATTATTTCGAAATGACATTTCGTGCGAGTTAATTGTGCGGTAAATAAATAAAATAAATAATTTTTCTGGGCTGAGTAAAAATGAATCATATGATATGATAATAACAAAGGAAACTTTTACATTGTTTTAAGATTAAATTATAGATTATGACGACTCGTAATGGAAGCCTCGCCGCCTTTCTTACATAAAGAAAACAGGAAGAAAGATATCTCTTGTTGGTTAAGGAAATTTATACGAAACGCAATTTTCGGAGAACCATTCTCGTTGCATTTCGGGTTATTTCCGGAGGAAGATTTCACAAGTCCTATATATCCACCACGACATTGTCATGACTATCGCATGGCAGCTAAATTAAAGACATTTTGATATTTACATTTTCCTCGACATATATTTAATTTATTTTTTAAATAATTTTTCTGTAATTTTTTAATTATATTTTCTAATATAGGATAATTACGTGTCGATAATTACAAATGTGCAGACCAGGATTATGCGTTTACGCGTAAAATATAAATAGTACTATATTACGCATAAACAATGTAGACTATATAGACGTAAACTATATGTATAAAATGTCATCTATGTAAACTATAACCTATAGATCTATAAGAAGTTCATATTTTGTTAGGTACAAATTAGAAATAGTGGAAACAATATATAATTCTGCATGCACATGTAAATACTTACAACGATTAATAATAGGCAATAGACATAATGTGTTCTTTTTAGCTGAATTTCTTGCACCATCTTTTTCCTTTTTTTCTCTCCAATATAGAAAAAAAGAGATAAGATAAACTTTATAAGAAGATCAATTCTTTTCAGTTCATATATTAACAAGTCATATATTAACATTTTTTTATATTAACAATTGTAAATTTTACTTATTTTTTGTTTTTTTTATTTTTAACATGGTCACGTGACAATATATAAAAAAACCTGTGTAAATATAATCTTGAAATTTACGGCATAACCTTGCAAACTTAAGTCACATATTCTTTGAAAATCAAATGTTTTATCTGTGAA
>NW_012130071.1:2175706-2182524 GCF_000143395.1 Atta cephalotes
TCTTTTTACTACACCTAATATATAGTCAAATTTTCAAATACTTCAGCAAAATTGTTCTTTCCATGCATCTAAACAGGTTCTTCTTAAGAGATTAATATTTTCTCCTGAAGACCCGATAAATCTAATCAGACTTTAATATAATTTCTAATTTAATATCAGGCTATCCCGAAACTGAAAATTGATAACATTTTTCTACAATATATAAGAAATTGAGACTTTTTTATATTCACTGTTATTAAAAGATAACACAAAATAATTTCGTGGAATAATTGTGGAATTATTTTATTATGAGATAATACAGAATTATCTAAAATAAAAAGTAATTTCACAATTATCTTACATGTAATTGTCACTTAACATTTAAAGATTCTTTCTTAAAAAATTCATTTTCAAAATAATATATATCTTGAATTTTATGCGATAAGTTAATGATTCTGATATCATCCGATATCTAAAAAGATAATTGATAAGCAAAGGAAAACTCTCACGGATTTCAATTAATGACTTTTCAATTTTTTAACGCAAAATTTATTTTTCTTTTATCGTGACGCAAAGAATTACTTACTCCTAATCATAGACAAAATACATATATCTATGCTACCAATCGAGTGCAGAAGGGCAGATGGGATTGATTGAGATGCATTTTTTCGATTGATAACACACGGCCGTCTTCGTCGATAAAAGACATATCGCGTACGCCTGGTGGCCTTTTTGCATCCTCATTAAGATGGAGAAAGGCGTGCTTGTGGGCGCGGGAAGTATCTTTTCTTGGCGACCCGCATAAAAAGCTCTTTTCTCTACACCCAGTGTATCCCTCGCGTGCATGAAGATCGATTCTGGTTGCGCGCCCAACATTATTACGCATTCGGAAAGTGTAGAAGTGCAAATACTCATTCCCTTATCTGAACGGAATTGGGAGCGGTTCCTCGAAGTATACCAATACCCGGAACGCGATGCTTCTCACTTCTCATCATCATTTAATTTTAACGATAGATTTTTCGACGAAGCTGAAAACATTTCTAGGGAAGCTATCGATCGAAACTGGTAAATATTTTACACTAAATGTATCGATAATGAAAGAGTTTCAGAAATTTGAGATTAAAAGTTTTAGCATCTCGGAGAAAAACGATGAGTTTGGTTCATAATTTATAAGGTTCATTTTAGATGCGATTTTTGGAATTATTAGCTTTCATCTCGTTCTCTTATTTATTGAACTTCTTCGACTCTAAAAAACTCATCCAATTTTTAATAAACAATTGAATGTTTTTCACATAATGTATTTTATCGTAACAATTTTTACAATTCCTACAATGCACACATAAGTAAAGTTTGTAAATTAAAAAAATGCATATTTATGACATTTCTCTCTTTCTGTCGATATAACTTTTCTATGTATTTTACAATGTTATCCAGAAAGAGTTAAATGCTCCAATCCTGATTTTACTCAATTCTCAATTTATCTGTCAATTAGGACATTTTATGAGAGACAATTTATATTATATTTATCAGGATATTTTATGTTGTATATTATATATTACTCCATATATGCACATCACGTGTATTGTTCAAAACAATTAAAAGGTCATATTGCACTGTTAAATTCATAATGTCAAATTATATCCAATTTAAGTTATTTTTAGTCATTTCTATAGATCGCTATTGTTCCTACGCACTATATCATTAATTTGATTAAAACAATAGAGTTAAATAATTTAACTCAAGAAACTGCATTGATTCAAATTTGGTTTATTATTTACTAAGTACATTAATATGGACGATGTTTACTTTGAAACTAATCACAAAAATAGATTTACATTTTAACATACGTATGTAGAAGTTAAAAATAAGAAATTGCTATTTAAAATTCAAGAAATTCAGTTGTCATTGCTCCTTTGATATTTAACAATATACATCTAATAAATGCCTTATATTATATTATGTTTAAAAGTTATAAAATGATGTCTTTCCGCCAGTGTTCTATATTTCTGATGATTCATCTTGAAAGCTCGCAATCGTGATTTTTCTTCAAGTTTCAATTTGGAGGAAGAAAACCAAAGATCTCGAATGACACCTCCTAATGCCATATTATTATTACTCCGCCGTTTGGGAGTGATATTCGTAAAGCTGAGAAAACTGCCGCACGTCACGCCGGCCGCGCGCGGTCGCGTTCATTCATGATTTCGTGAGGAAACGACGGTGGCGACACGACACGCGCCACCTACACACTCGCCACCGCCGTCTCCACCGCCACCGCCGCCGCCGCCGCCGCCGCCAGCAACAGCATCAGCATCAGCGCTAGCACCATCGCCGCCCGGTGCCACCGTCGCACTCTCCACTTGCATCTAGCCGGCGTAATCACCCCACCGTTTTCCAGAAGCGGACAAACTTCGCGCGACTCGCGAGATGCAAAGTCATAAATGTGTCGAGAAGCTAGCTGATATCAGAATTTTTTCACAATTAATATTTATATATATATTATATATTGTAGAGGAGAAGGTGCAGATATTATGGCATTTACGTTCTATACAATAACTTGGTTAATAATAAATATTTAAATTTGAAATTTAACGATTACATTCGCCAAAGCATTGTTCAATCGATTCTAGAACTCAAAGTTACGAAACATTTATTAGATACTTAACACACTATTTGTAAAAAATAGGGTAATGTGTGAGCCTTCCACAAATATAGATTTCAAAAATTGATTTTCTTTAAAAAACGATATTTGTTACAAAATAAAAAACAAGAAAGTAAAATATTGTAGAATGTATGCAAATGTATATGTATATGCACACACTTTTTCCGCATAGAATTGTTCAGTACTAAAAATCTATAATATATATAATATAAACTATAGGTAATATAACAGAAGAGCTACAATCGATTTATGGAATAATTTGATATAAAAATCTCGAAAAAGAGGTCAACAAGCAACATGCATAGGAGGCCACATTAGCAAAATGCCATGCCATTATTTAATTTATTCGCATGTATACTAAGTAAAATGTTAAATAAACAACACACTCAAGTATGCATATATTCGTGTAATAGTACGCTCAAATTTAAAAAGAATGGGAAAGTAGGTATGTGTAATTAAATATACCTTAATCTATATTTGCCGTAATACCATCTTCTCTTTTATATAGCGGAACTTGTTAAATTTTATATACGTGTACGCATAGATGTTGTTAATTTGCAATGTTTCGTTGTGTTATGCCGATTAAATGAAAATAATTAAGCTGGTGGTGCTTGTTTTCCTGCTGGATTGCCAGCTTGATTGGACAGAGCAGTCAGTACCGCATTGTCAGCACCGCAGCCAATACGCTAGCAAAATTCTAATTTAGTTAGCAATCCTGTAGGAAAACAAGCATTATGTGCCGCTGGCTTTAATCTTAATAATGAACAGTATATTGTATTGTTAGATACCAAAGAAATTATAGTAATACAATCTTTTGAGTTAACACAGTTTATTATTTTTAACTTAATTTGAAACAAAATGTATATCATTTCTGTGGCTAGATTTCAAAGTAAATAATGTCCATATTGATATATGTACTTAGTAAATAATAAACTAAATTCAAGTCAAATACGTTTACTTGAATTAAATTGTTTGACTCCATTATTTTATTTAAATTAATGTCATATTTTTGCGTAGGAGCAGTGGCAACCTATAGAAGTAATTAAAAATAATTCAAATTGAGTATAATTTGACATAATAAGTTTAATAAGGTATCTCTCTATATTTCGATATCATCTGTTCGGTATCTTCTTTATTAATAATTTGAAAACGGCACTCACGCGTCATGACCGAAAAGTTAAATATTATATTATCTAAATAATTTGTTAATTATTTACTATAATTTAATCGCTAGAAATTTTGCATTTCATTATCTTATATAAAAGTTTTAAATACATCCGATCGGAAATCTCGGTACAATATCTCATTCCCTAAAAGAGAAAAACCGTTACTTATTTATTTACTTTAATAGCGAGCTAACAAAGAAACTTTGTCATAGGAACCGGCGAGTCGGGCAAGTCCACCTTCATTAAGCAGATGAGGATTATCCATGGCTCCGGCTATTCGGACGAGGATAAGAGAGGATTTATCAAACTTGTGTACCAAAACATTTTTATGGCGATGCAGTCCATGATCCGGGCGATGGACCTCCTGAAGATCCAGTATGGCGATTCCTCGAATATAGTGCGTATCATTCACATTTTATCGATTGCTCATAATTAATAGATCTATGCAAAGAAAAATCTTTGAATTTTATAGCAATAAATAAATATCGCAAACTATATCACATATATCTTTGAATTTTATAGCAATAAATAAATATCGCAAACTACATCACATGTATATTTTAAAACAAAATGAAAAAATTATAAGAGATTATAGTTTTTTTCTGTTATATTTAAAATAATACAAAAAGTTTGACGATTTAAAACCTGGTTAAAATATTATTTCGGTTAAAAGTAAATGTATTTTAAGATAAAATAAGAAAATTTTCATTTAAACCATAAAATTGTATTATTAAATGTAAATATTGACTTTATTGAACTATTTCATATGTATATAACGTTCATTTTTGTACAGAAAGTACTATGGCATTAAATTTCTATGGCATTTTGGAGCGACACTAGATGTAAATTTATGATTTTATTGCAGTGTCTTTGAGAAAAATGTTCTCGTTGTACCAACAAGAAGTACAAAAAAATGTATTCTGATTTTATCAATCAGAATTTTGGTTATCGTAAACGAATTTCTAATTACATCGTGCTAGATTAGAATAGAAATGTTTAATAAATTTAATTACAAGTATCTGATTTGTACTTTTCTGATCGAATCAGAATTTTTTCCAATTAGTGCCATATAATTTTTTTCCAGAGCCAATATAATAAATATTACATTTCACATTATAATTTTTGCTTTCTTTAATTAATTTACTGATCCTATCACTTGTTATTTAATTTAACACGGTTTCGAGATATATATCTGATGGTATATATCTGATGTACACATCAGATATATACCAAACGCTTTAAATCTGCTATTGCGATCATATGCAGGTCAGACTTCGCATTAAAGGGTTAATTAAAGCGTTAACTGTGCTGCACATGAGAAGGTTAATGATAATTTCATATCGCATACTTGATATCGGACATGCCGATATGTCAAACCGGAAACTCATAAATTATACATTGTAATATCGCTTCGTCATTTCCCTAGGTTCATACGTTTTTTCTTCCTCTTCCTTTCAGGAAAAAGCGGAACTGGTGCGGAGCGTCGACTTTGAAACGGTGACGACGTTCGAGAGTCCGTACGTGGGGGCAATCAAGGACCTGTGGGCGGACGCGGGTATACAGGAGTGCTATGATCGTAGACGGGAATATCAGCTCACGGATTCTGCCAAGTAGTAAGTATTTCGACTGTTCTACGCCTTTTTGTCGCGAAACTGATGCTTGTCCACGTGTTTTATCGAGAGATTATCCTCCCCTTCATCCATCTATAACATCCTTAATTTCCTCACCGAAAACTTATGTAACAGGACGATTCAACACTAATCTTTTTCTCATTGATTCGTTTTCAACAAATTGAGAATTTTTCTCTTGAGAAAAGCATCAAGACTCTTGACTTCTGCGTTCTTACAAACAAATTTTATCTTATCAATTCGTTTATACAATTCTGACCAAATGAAAGGAGACATTAAATTATTGAGGGAGACAACAAATATTTTTTATTAGAACTGTGTACGATATATATGAAAATACTTTGTATCTTCCGCCTCCAGAAAACACACACACACACACACACACACACACACACACACACACGCGCGCGCGCGCAAACATATCCAAACAATTCCTTTCCAAAAGGGCTTCGGTCAGTTTTTAATAAAGACTGTCTTTTAACATATAATACATGTAGGAATATATTTTCTCTCTGAAGAAAAAGAGAATGATATTTGACTTAAGGTCTTTCAATAAGCTCTTCATTTTCAAAGATTTTACCGAGATTTGTCTCTGAATCTTGTTTAAACACGTGTCTATCTTATTCTTCTTGTGTTTGCGTTTCGAAGCAATGCTTCTGATATTCACATGCGCACCGGACACGATATTTAATTCTCTCACGGTGGCTTTACTTCCTTCCTCTCCTCTTTTCCTCTTTCCTATACATCGCGTATTGAGAACACGATGTTTCAGTTACCTAATGGAGATAGATCGAGTCGCGGCACCAAACTACCTCCCCACAGAACAGGACATTCTTCGTGTGAGAGTGCCCACCACCGGTATAATTGAATATCCCTTTGACTTGGAAGAGATCCGATTTAGGTATGTGGTCGACCGATGAAGATGATGAAAGAAGGAGAGAGAGCTGCCTGTGCCTGCAAAACCACCTGCATCGGACCGTTTCTGCATTATTTTTGTCTTCTATAACTTATTCGTTGCACCTAGGATTCGTTGTTCAATTAAGTGTTCACCTATTCCTCGTTCACCTATTCCACGCAATGCTATTTAAACCTGTGACTTTCTTCTGTCAAATATAAACAAAACTGACGACAGGATTTTTTAATTCGCTAAAAACTGTAGTCGCGTTCATTACCGTGTTAGATGATCGAATTGACTTAATTGAATTGTATAGATGAAAATGAAAAATTTTTTCTGCTTCATAAAGATCTAAAACAGATCTATAGCAGACTACAGTTTCTTTTCTTTGGTATCTAATGTTGATAAAAATTACAACGTGCGTAATTACTTTATATATATGTGATATTTAATTTAATTTTATCTTTTATTTGAAATCTATATATATTAGG
>NW_012130071.1:2185093-2188522 GCF_000143395.1 Atta cephalotes
AAAAAATGCTATGCCATATTTTATTATCTAAATTGTTGCAGCAACCAATCTTTTTTTTTCATGTATGTAATAATCTTTTAAAATACATTTATTCTTTTAAAATACATTCCATACATTTCTATATTAATTGTTATTAATCTTAATCTAAATAAAAAAATATGAAGATTTCGACTATATTTCGTTTGCACACTAGTAACAGTGCTCAATTTAATAGAATGTTATTTGCAGGATGGTAGACGTCGGTGGACAGAGGTCGGAAAGAAGAAAGTGGATCCATTGTTTCGAAAACGTCACTTCAATTATATTTTTAGTAGCTCTAAGTGAATATGATCAAATTCTATTTGAATCGGAAAATGAGGTAATTATAATATTTTTTATAAAATATATAAAAATTATCAATAAATTGATAAATTTGAATGATATTACAACTCATTTGTATGTATGATTCTTTTTACCTTTTAGAATCGAATGGAAGAAAGTAAAGCATTGTTCAAAACGATTATAACATATCCCTGGTTTCAACACTCCTCTGTTATCCTGTTTCTCAACAAGAAAGATCTGTTAGAAGAAAAGATTATGTATTCTCATCTTGTCGATTATTTTCCGGAATATGATGGTAAGTTGTAATATCTTTTTTTTATAAATATCCACGGATTATCATTAATCATTCGGCATAAAATGCTAACTACTTTGTTGTAATTTAGTCAACATCTTAGACAACATCTTATCTCATATTTGGAAGTAGAAATAAACTCTGAACGCAAGATGTTTATTAAAAAATAAAGATATATTTAAAGCTATATTGTTTTAATACTCTCAAAGAAATTAAAACAACGTATTAATCGATATTTATTAAATTATTAATTTATCTCAAGACACACAGGCTGAATAAAATGTGATAAAATTATTTATCTCGATATTCATAAATAAATAAGTTCTATGGTATAGGCCCGAAACAACAAGATGTACCAGCCAGGGAGTTCATCTTAAAGGTGTATCTCAATTGTAATCCCGATCCTGACCGAATGTGCTACTCTCACTTTACGTGTGCCACAGGTCTGTCCGAGTACTGAGTGTATCCTGAACAGAAAACGTAGATTCCTTAGTTACTTGTCGAACGATTTAATAATATGATATTTCTTGCGGTTTTCATGCTCTTTTTTTGTAACTTTGCCACTCCGGTGTTTCTGAATTCGCGTTTGTTATTATATAGTGGTAATCTATTTGCAAGGCTATTTTAATCATACCAAACCTATATCCATACTTTTGCGCATAATTTATGATAATCAGTAGTACGTATTTTTGATACAAAATTAACTTGTATGTAGATTGAAGCTAGTTAATCTAATAGCAATAATCAGAACTCTCGTCCTGTGTTGTAATTTATAATTTTGTTATGTCATTAATTATTGAACGTTTAATGCAAATTACGTTAGCATACTGAAATTTTAAATATTTATTCAGCAAAAGTTACATTAAACTGAAATTTTTCGACAATAATAAACGATTTATGAAATTTTATTCGCGATAAAGGACTTTTAAATTTTATTACAAACTACAACGTGTAAGCAACTGTTTCGAATTTGCAAAATTATACTCAATGTTCTTACATAAGCTCTCTAGCTTGTTAATGAGGCTTTCGAAAGGCTTCTTTGATGTTCACTACGATTAATTTAATAAGCTGTCCTTGGAGAGTGTATATTGGATTTGAGTGAAGTACAACATTATTACATTAAATTAGATCGATATCCGTCTGCGTTTCGCGTTATATTGTGCGTATAAGTAAAATCGATGTGCGTATAAGTAAAAGCGATGATATTTTCTGGATGTAGATTCATTCCTGTCTTGTAAAACACTTAGAAATCTCGTAACACGGAAGATTTGATCAAATTCTAGCTTACATTATGTTGTATTTATACCTGGAAAAAATCTCAACGATACATATCAATAATCCTCTCGTCGTTAAACGATCGCTAAAAAAAATATTGACTACGCAGTACATAATCGCATTGTAGATAAACAGAAGTAATGCCATGCCCCTCCCTCGCTTGTGTACTTCGCAGGTCGACAGAGAGACGCTCTCGCAGCTAGAGAATTCATTCTAAGGATGTTCGTTGACTTAAATCCGGACAGCGAGAAGATTATTTATTCCCACTTTACGTGTGCCACAGGTAGGCTAGTTTCTTGATAATTCCCGTGTACAAAAATACCATATTTCTTTCGCTTTATAACAGTTCTTCGATGTGTTGTGCCTTGTACAGAGCTTGTATGTTGCCTGCCTTCCGTATAATCAGGTGTGTAATCAAATGTTATAAATGTATCACGGAAAATCAACCTGCATGTATGAAAGGCATCTTTTTTCAAAGAGAGCGAAAGAATAGCACAAATAATGTATTAGTCTTTAACGTAACAATTCTAATCTTTCAAATTTACTTGGTTTAATTTACACTTAACATAAATATTATTTATATAGTATATATAATTTTATAGGTACGAGTATTGTATATTTGTATATTTCTCAGTTTCTGATTTACTGAATTATTACGAAATATTAGAAGAAAATAATAAAATAATGTGAATAAATACGGTGTCGGGTTGATTTTTCAAAGGTATAACGGTGCTGACTAATTTCAATGATGCCTGATTTATATTTTGCATGCTGCGTTCATGGAATTAATCATCAGATACGGAAAACATCAAGCTTGTATTCTGCGCTGTTAAGGATACGATCATGCAAACCGCGCTTAAGGAGTTTAATCTTGCTTAACGCAACTGTATAGATATTATTAATTAGCAGATTCTTGACGATATTATTTAAAATATTTAGAATATTTAGAACGCTGAGAATGACGTAGAACGTATTGTATATACAATAGATTTATAACAAAACTTAGTATTTCTAACCAACGAATATTATAGAAGTGGTCAAATAGTAAAGCGATTGTTTAACAGATGTTATTACATATTTGTCAAATATTTGTCAAATATGTTGCTTTTTAACATTTATTCCGGAACTTAAATCTGTGTCATTCTAGGCGATTAGCGAATCGACTGCGAATAATTTTATTTTTGAAAATTTCGAAAATAACTGCCAGCTTTACCGTTGACAACGGTAAAGTTGACAATAATATATGTTAAATAAAAAATATATTATTAAAGCTCTGTAACCCCTAAATAAAAGAAATATAACAATTGAAGTTTACTAATAATTGTTAAAATTAATCTATTTTTTTACAACATATTGCATTGCTGATATACCTTTTTAATAAAGGTTTCTTTTAATATTTTTATTTTGTCTGTTACATTGTAATTCATAGAGCCTAACAAGAATAGAAATTTCATTATTTATGATTAAAATTATATTTGTTTACAAATGCTTATATGAAGATATACAATATTTGTGTAATGATTGTGTAAATTATTGTATGT
>NW_012130071.1:2194534-2198529 GCF_000143395.1 Atta cephalotes
ACACATACACACATATATATATATGTGTATATTCATAGAAATATTTTAGATAAGTTATTAGAATAAACACTTTAATGTGTTTATTCTAATATTTTCAATCTATTTTAACAAAACAATAATAATTACTTATATAACTAAATATGATTTCTTCAATTTTGCATTATTAATCTTTGATTACTTAAGCTTCTTTAAAACAAGTATTGAAAAAGAAGTTATATTTATGATTTCGTTCTCTCGTAATGTTACAAAAAGTATCTTGAAGGAAATTGCATGCTGCATGTGTGTCATGAGTGTCCAGAGTTTGAAGCTTCTTGCTTAGGGTAAGTGCCGATCTCTGTTTTGCGCTAATTTTTATGTTAATTCTTTCAAAAACAGATTTTAATGAAAAATATCTTTAATGTTAAAAATCCTGATTAAGGATCCCTTATTAAGGATCAATAATTTATTTGTACAGCATTCACAATAGCATGGTGTGATATATTTTATAAATACATAATCATATCGTTAGGTTCAAAAATTGATATTTAAGTTTAAATATCAATTTTCTAAGAACATTTAGCATATTAAAAGTCTCAAAAGGTTTAAATTACAACGATAAATTAGAGAACTGTCATTTGAGGAGAAAGAAAATAATTCATGGCATGTACAAAACAATGCTTGCAACCAATTAATGTTTCTCTTAAAACAAGTTTTAAGGATGTATTCTGTTTGTCTATTTGAACATGTGACTTTTTTGTTCTACAGATACGGAGAATATCAGATTCGTGTTCGCGGCGGTAAAGGACACCATTCTACAGTCCAATCTGAAGGAGTACAATCTGGTTTAGACGGCGAAGCGCGCTGCAAATCCGAGCGGACTCGACCAGTTTCTCTTGCACCCTGACCAATGTATCAGTGCGAGACTGCTACTCCGTTGACTCGCGAGCGTGATCCGTGGAACGACGTGAGGAACGACGAAGAGGCGCGAGACAGAAACAAACGGCTACGAGACAAACTCGTAGTGCGCCGTATACGCACATATATCGACATGCGTTGCGCCACATTGAACTTCGTCGCATCGAAAGTGTTGTACCAGCACACGTAGCTAAGACGCGTAATACACACACGTAATTATGAAGGATGTAAAAGGGAAGTAAGAAGGTGAACAAGGACCTAAAAGCGTCACGAGTGTTCTTTTTCTTAGCGGAGAAAGAGAGATATGAGAAAATCTTTTCACTGTCGATACCAACTCGCGCGAGTCGATTCGGTTCTCTCGTACACAGGTTCCCGTTTTGGGATTTGTTACCTTTCTTTTGTAGATTAGTTCTTAGTCGATATCGCGGGCAAATACGCCCCACTCCCGGGCCGAGGATGCGTCAATACCTGAGGGTCCCGGGCATCGTTGTCTGACTTTTATATATATATAGATATATATGTGTGTGTATGTGTGTGTATATATATATATAAAAGTGAAGAAACGCTATATGCGAACTATATGTATCACGCGCGTGAGCGTGGCGCACGGCGCGGCTGTGCCGCGTGGATTTTTAACGGCGCGTCCGTCTGTGTTCGTCTCGAGTCCAAGAGATCTCAACAGAGGAGAAAAAACTGAAGAGGCGAAACGGCGAGGCGAACGAAAAAATAAAATAAAATTTAAAAAACCGGCTTTTTAATCGCGAATTAGATTCGATGACACAAGTGAGAGAAGCAATTCTAGTGCCATTTACTAGTGTGGTGTTGTTGTTTTTCTTTTCTTCTTTCCTTTCTGTTTTCTTCTTGTTCTTATTCTTTTTCTTTTTTCTCAAATGTACTAAACGCTAAATTATGAGAACATTCTTCATTTAGAATTATGCGAAAGCCAAAGTCTTTTTGTTTCTTCCTTTTTATCCATGCCAGAAATGACTCAAAGTTCTTTCTGCATGTGATTCGAATCCATTAAAAAATTCATCATATAAATATTGTTATATATAATATATAAAAAGAATGATATAGATTAGAGAGCGTGAGAGAGGGAGAGAGAGAGAGAAAGAGAGAAAAAGCGAGAAAGAGAAAGAGTGAAAGATATATCAGCAACCGTGGCGAAGAAAGAGAGAGGAGGAAGAAAGTAAAAATGAATGCGAGAGAGAGAAAGAGTGTGTGAGATTTGAGGGAAACTTTGTAAAAGCGAAAGATACTGTGGGGAATTGCGTCTGTTCGATGTGACTTAGGTAATTAAGGCGCGCGGGAGGAGCCCGCAGATATCTCTCTCTGCCGTCTCCTCTCTCTGCCGGCTGTGCGTGCAGGTTGTGCGAGGAAAAACGTTCCTTGAGCTGCGAGCAAATCCCTCCAGAATAAAAAGTTCTAATTTGCAAGAACAAATTCTTTGAGAACAAGAAATTCTATCTTGTATAGATAAATTTCTAAAAAAATACGTGGTCCTGATAATATTTACAGGAACGAGGATTCTCGTCTCGATTTGTGAAGAGAATTTCTTTAAGAACGAGGAATTTCTTATAAATCGAATCACATTGTTTTTTCAAGGATGAATTTCTTAAGCATGATGAAGAAAGGAAGAGATTCTGTTTGTCGCGGTTCTCCCTTCGTCGGGTCCTCGCCCTTCCGACGCAACGGCACAGCCACCGCGCGCAGCCAAGATCATGGGTCCCCTCTCCTTTGGAAGAGAGGGGCTTCATGCCTCTCGCTCGCCCCGTATCCACATTATACTGTGTACGTACGTATGAACTCACTGCCTGCGCTCGGTCATACATTGGCTAGCGCGCTGCCCGTTGCTCGTACTCTCCGATGGTTCGATATCTTCTCGAAGCCGCGATTTTCGCCATTTTTCTTCCTTCTCCAATGACGCGGGGAAAAGTAAATGAACGAGGAACAAGAGAGGAAGTGGTTGATGAAACAAATTAACGTTGAATTTGAGGAATTTAAGAAAAAGCTTTGCAAATTAATGTAATAAAGTAGTAAGAAATTTTATAGAGAAAAATTCAAAAGGAAAAGGCAAGAGGTGAGGTCGAGATAAGCTTTTATTTTTTTTTTCTATTAGAAGATATGAAAAGAACAATGTAGTTAATACAGGAAAGAAATAAAATTTCGAATACGCGTGTTGATGAAAGAGAACGAAAAATTCTCCTCTTTTCGCTTCGCTCGATTTCAAAATCAAGATCTTTCTAGCATTATCACGAAAAGAGAGAAAATACAATGACGCGCAGAAATCACAAGGAGAAATGACAAGCCGGACCTTGCCAGTTTTTTTCGAGGATGGAAACGCGAATAACGAGACAATTTCCCCGAGTCGAAAGCACTAGGCGTAATCGCGATAAATAGCAAGAGCCGCGCGCGAACCCGGAGAGTACGTCGCGCTGATAGAGAAGATTCTCTCTACGTGACATCGGCCGGGTCTGGACGGTTTCCCGTTCGGACACAATGCATGCAGCGGTCCGAAGGTCATCAGACTCCGCCGGTGTCGCGGATGCATACACCGGGCAGTATGTGTCATATACCTTAGTTGTGTCACACCCACCTTGGTTGGAACACTGAGTTTATATGAAAAAAAAGTATATATATAAATACATTGGATAATATATTATATATTAAGCGGATACAACAAATAATATTGAATAATAACATTAATAATTATAATAATAATTATAATAATTATAATGATAAAATAATAATAATAGTAATAATAATTAATAATAGTAATACTGCTTGGTTTTCATTGAGAGCGCGTGACTAAACGTTTGATGGCAGAGAGGGAGGGAGAGATAACGCGTGTGCAGGACACGAAGTGCAAAACGATGCTAGTGAAATATGAGTGAATGAGGAGAAAAAGAATGTGTGTATATGCGTATGTGCATTATTGTGGTGCGTCTGTGCATATGTATGCGTATTTGTGCAATTGCGTGAGCGTATGCTCATGTAAGAAAAAGAGATAGAGGGGTTGGTGAAAGAGAGAGAGAGAGAGAGAGAGAGAGAGAGAGAGAGAGAGAGAGAGAGAGAGAGAGAAGAGAGAGAGAGAGAGAGAG
>NW_012130071.1:2199978-2202629 GCF_000143395.1 Atta cephalotes
AGAGAGAGAGAGAGAAGAGACAAGATGGAAAGAAGGCGAGGGAGTGATTTTCATTGTGCGTGCGTGAGAAACACTTTATCAAGAAATAAACATAAAAAGAGATTGGTTGCAACTATTAGGCTTTGTACAACCCTAATCGAGAAACAGGTGAGAAAACGACGTGCAAGAGTCTCCAAGGGGCTGTTAGGTTCATTTGTAAATCATCTCTCGTCAGGAGGCGTAAACCACCCTTCTGGGAGCGTAAAATATGTTGGGTATTCTTTCTCTGTGTATAAAATTGTAAACACCTATCAAACCCAAAATCAATGTTTCTAACTTATTTATAATAAATAATATACATTAATGATAAAAATAAACACAGTTTGTGACAGTAGTATCGACGAGTGTGATGAAAGAAGTCATCCCTCAATTGCAACAACGATCCTTCTTCCGTCCTACATATTGTCAACATACCAATTTCTTATGTGCTTCATTCCATTATTTATCTATATTTCTTTAGCCTATATTTCTACAATGTGTCTTTTGTTTCCTGTTTTTTGCTTTTGCTATTTTCTTGCTTCTTATCCGATTTTTTTTGTTTTATATCGCTCGAGATAAAAGTTAACGAACTTTGAAAGAAAATACGTAACAAAAAATACAATTGTCCGAAATAAAAAATACAATACTGAAAAAAGTTGCAGAGGAAAAGGTAAGAAAAGCAAAAGGTAAAAGGCAAGAAGCAGGAAACAAAAAGCTTGTAGAATAGGTTTTTGATCTCTAACAAAAATATGATAGAAAAAACAAGACACATTCGTAAAATAATAAAATAACTAAAAATTTTTAAACTCATGAAATTACTAAAATTTTTGATATTTTAAATAATGCAACCTTGATAATTATATTTTGCTGATTTTGTTGATGAATTTAATAGTTTTTTCAAATTTTTGAAGTTTCAAAATCTCCAAGCAAAATCTAAGAAATATGATTCTTAAAATTTTAGTTGATATAAAATAGATGTAGAGGAATGTGTTTATAAGGCAAAATTTTCATATTTTAATAATATAGATATAATTATTTTTCAAAATTACAAAATTATATTGTTATTAATTTATACGTATATATTCTATTATAAAATATTGTGTTTATTTAATATAAAAGAAGAAATACGAATGATCCAACTTTTTTATATATATATAATATAACATATAATGCGCATTACGAAAAATATATATTATATATACATAAAGAAGGCATAATAGAAATGTGATAGCAGAAAATTTCTTGTATGGAACATATTGCATTAGCTCTTTCCCATTTCATATGCTTTATACGTAAAAGTCCGTAATCAGATAACGTATCTGTTAACAGACATGAATTATCTCTCTTTCAAAAATATATAAAATAATATTTTTCGATCGTTTTTAAATATGTAATTTTAAATTCTCACTTAATACCGAGAAGAATCAAATTTAAATAAAATGTCTTTACGAGAGCATCCACAGTTGTCAGTGCGCAAATATTATATTTATAAGCCATAAGGTAATAAAATGTAATTCGCAAACTTAATTTCGTTGATAAGTACTTCACTTGTTTGCGAATTATATGTATCTTATCATCTTATATTAATATAAATATATTATTTATGTGTTAACAGAGGCTCGTATAATTATTTTACTCATATTTAATTTATTCTTGGAATCGCAAAACTATTTTTATTTTTATTTTATCTAAAAGGAACGATGACATAACAATTTGAATGTTTATAAACTAATTACAATAAATCAATTATTATGTTTGAATGTAATATTGAATGTAATATTTTGCAAAAAAATAATTTAAAAAATTTTTGTATTTTAAAATTTACAATTATATATAAATCATTTTGAAAAATTTTAAAATTAATTATTTCGTGATGAGAGAAACATCTTTTTATTGAGTGTTCATCAAGCGTATTAAAGAAAAAAATATAAACTAGTATTCATATTCCTGTTAATTTTATGCAATTAGGTAAATTGCCCTTTAAAAAGTTTATTGATAAATTTAATTAATTTAAATTATTTATTTATTGATAAATTTATTTAAATATTAAATGCGATTCTTCGTAAAATAGGCCACACGGAGGTCTTTACCGCGTTTGTTGAACAGCTGTGGGTAGAAAATGAAAAGAAGGGAGCAGCTGTACGTGGAATGCGCATGCACCAGGAGGGGTGAGTATGCCACCACCTGGACTCCTAGACAGCGCTTTTGATCCATGTGTGAGAAAAGGATAGCGTGAATCGAAGATAGATTGAATGAGTGAGAGAAGAATACATGATTGAGAGAGAAACAGATAGATATAAAACAGACAGAGAGAGAGAGAGCAAAATGGTGAGAAAAAGAAGGAAATTATGCAAGCTAAAGAAGAACAATTTGCAATGGAGGAAAAGAGAAAGAAAGAAAATATGAGAAATGAGAGAAGAGAGAAGGAGAAGACAGACACGGCGTATATAGAAGAAAAGGAAGTACAGAGGTAGGGAGAAGGAAGGAGTAACAATGTGGATCAGAGAAAGGCAGAAAATGTCGGAGAGGGGAAAATTGCGAGATAATAAGAGAAGGACAGAGCGTGGTGGTGGTAAAGAGATAAAGCGAAACGGAAGGAGAGAGAGAGAGAGAGAGAGAGAGAGAGAGAGAGA
>NW_012130071.1:2202691-2208094 GCF_000143395.1 Atta cephalotes
AGAGAGAGAGAGAGAGAGAGAGAGAGAGAGAGAGAGAGAGAGAGCAAGTACAGAACAAGCAAGAGAGAGAAAGGAAGAGGGAGAGGAACAAGAGAGCGGGGGAAACGCGGCAGTGGAGTCGCGGCGCGTTTCCGCGGCTATAGTCCTGCGGAAGATCAGCGAGAGGACTACACCCTTACTGCAGTGTGGCGAGGATCAACCCGTATCGGCATATCGCACAACGCGCGCTGCTCCGAAGCGGAGAGGATGAGTCTTATGCTGGACGAGGAGGAGCTCGACGAGTGAGTTCTTGTTCGTGTTCGATAAGAGTCGGAAGGAATTTAATTGGCATCGCCAAGGCTCGATGACTCACTTTGAGGGATAGTGCTGTCGCACACATGCACGCGCTCGCGTTCCTCGAGGGCGCGCGAAAAAGGGCTGGGCTGGCCACCCGAGTCGATTGCATAGCCGCCCTTCGCGAGTGCTCCAACGAAAACCGCCACCGCGATTGCGCTACAGCTTCAACCGATTTTTTAATCAATCGTGAATCTGTGTGAATCAAATTGATCAAATGTGCGTTTTTAATGGCGCGAACATCGCGGGATAATCGATTCTAATTTGCCGTGCATAATAGATTTTATATTAAATCTGTCAAAAACTTTGCTTCTCTCCAGCCAATTTCTACCAATGTAGATTAACTTTAATCTCGGGTTCATTTACTCTTTATTCGCTAGAGACTGGCTGTTTTTGCAAAGAAACGTTTAGTTTGCGAGCAAAGTTTTGAACAAGTTTAATTTATATCGGCGCGTTTATTCGACGTAATAGTCTCGTAGCGATATAATAGTCTCCCATTATTTTATTTTGATACGTTTAAAAACTCTCTCTTTATTTCTTTTTAATTCTTAGAATTAGAAGAAGATAAAAAGTAAATTAAATCGAGATTAATGTTCACGTCTGGATTAATGTTGGTAGGAATGAACATCGTCTTATTAAACGAAAACAGAAGAAACAAAAAAGAGTAGAAACTGATTTTCTTTCATGAAGAAACATTTATTTTGTGATTAAAGTTTCGAACTTGTTTTATCGTCATGCTTATTCAACGTCATAATCTCGCAACGATAATTATCTCCTATTATTTTATTTTGACACGTAAATTAAAGATACCCTCTTTATTTTTGCAAAATGCAGAGAATAGTGCCTCTAAGTCTTGTCTGATATTTTTTGAGGAATTTGATTTTTTGTGAAAAATGTATCCCGTTGTGCCGCAACGTCTAATACTTTGAAGATTGATGTGTATTCTACGAGCATGCAAAGTCATAATGTATACTCGTATATTGATCAGACTAAAAGAAAGTCTGTAAATATTAGCGATAATAAAAAGTTTTACACACACCTGAATTTAATACATATTTTATTTAAATATTATTGACAGACCAGAGATATTATCATTAACAAGAAAATAGTATATATATTCGTAAAATAAATAATGTACTAATTATTTATTAAATGTATTTACAATTATAATTTGAAATATACTGCGCGGATGAGGCTAAATCTAATTAAATGAGAGAAAGCCTATTTTTTGATCGAAGATTTTGATGCTTAAATATTTCTGTGTAAATTTATATATTATCTGATTCTGCAAACCACGCGCCGAGATATTTTCGGTCTTGAAACGAAATGAAGAGAATCAGAATAGTAATATTAGTAATATTAGTAATAATAAATTGATAAACAATTAAATGATTTTTTTGATACTAATAAACATTTTTCTAAGAACATTAATCCTCCATCGAGGACCAAGGTGGACTTTTAGGTGGAAATGTCCAGCAAGATGGGATCGATCCAATCTCGTACTAATTTTTCATCTAATTAACGTACAAAATAAGTGAAAAAAGTAAATAATAACTTGAAACTTTATCCCCTGTTTATTTATAGATAAAAATATAGTTTTATACATTTATACTTTATAAATTTATACTTCAAATTAAACAAAAAATGCTTTGACTAGAACTAAATTGCTTCAATCTCGAAATATTTCATATATAATTAAAATAAATAGAAAGATATTGCACAATAGTCATAAAAAAATCTTTAGCTTATTAGTCTCAAAATAGTAAACAAATAATAAATATCATTATAAAATAATACGTAAAATTTTATCTGAATTTGTATCATAAAAGCAGCGTGAACATAAATAAGCTTTGACATATAAGAATTGAAAGGATGTGTCATTTACTAGTTTATATCTATGATTTTAACCGCTTTAGTAAAGGAATTGAAAATAGGTTAGAAATCACATAAACGTAAGAAAAATAATCCATATGCCACATAAAATAAACGAACTAGGGTCATTTTTACTCCATCTTACCAACGGAGAGTTAATAATCTGAACATTAGTATCTAAGCCTGAGAATTATAATTTATTGCTAAAAAAATATAAAAAATATTGCCTCAGGTGGGATTCAAACTCAGATCTCCTGTATTCCATGCGGACATCCTCATTAAACGTATTGTATTCTTCTTTCTTCCGCTTTATATTAGATTCTTTGTCTCTCATCATGTCTCCTGCATTAATTAAAACTGAGAAACGGATGTAATTACAGGTTTACAATGGAAAAGATTTCTCGGAATAAATGGACCTATACAAGATAAAACCGTTAGAGAAATGAATTCTATTCGTTTTTTTAAACTTTTCAAAATTATACAAATTATAATCCGAACAATCATTCTATAAATATAGAGATCACTCAAACTTAATTTATTTCTCTTAAAGTTAATTTCTAAAAGCATTATTGACAAAGATCAAACTTTAAAATTAAACGCAATAGACACAAAAAGTAATCTCAAAAAAATAATTTAGTACAGATTTAATTCCTTTTTAATAATTCCTTTTTAATACTAAAACAATACGATTTTTTTTGTAATTCTTAAATAGTAATTTTAGATACAGAAATGAATACCATATTTAAATTAATATTTTGCGATAAAATTACAATTAAGATTATCAACTTCTTTAATATTTACAAAATATAATTATTCTGAATGATCAACCACATTTGCAAAAATGAATAGTCGCTCATTTAAGAAAAATGAATTAAAGACATTAAAGCAGTCATAATTTCTTTTCTTCGGATACACCTTGTATATACATCGTGCCATACGTTCCATCGGAATCGTATTTCAACGATTAGACTAACGGCCTTCGTCAGAATCAATCAAGTGCATTTTATGTTGCTAAACGATTTACAGTAAGTTTCTCTCTCTCTCTCTCTCTCTCTCTCAAAGCAGGTATCATTCACAACAAACATGTCTAATTAGGGCAACTGCAACTGTGTCACACGCAGTGTCCGTTGAATAGTTTTCCGCTAAATCAACTTGATCTACTTATATAAGAGGAAATCAGTTCTAACAAAAATTGTGTTAAAAATAAACTGAAGAGTTTATAAATTGTATAAATTATATTATATCATATATTAATAAATATTATTATTTACAAGAAAATAATATGTATTCGTGAAAATAAATAATATACTTGTAATGTAACAGTTTTGTAATATCAAATTATTAACAAATGTTAATTATAGGATTGTTGTGAAATTAATTAAAAAATACAGTTTTTTATCTATTTCCTTCCGAATCTTTCTCTTAAATTTTCGCTTAAATTAAATTAAATTTTTTTAAGAGATTACATTATGTAAGCTAAAAGAAAATTTTTATTTTACAAATTATTACTTTATTTTTAATCGTAGAATTCTTTCTATAATTTAAATATATGAACTAAATAAGCGACAAACATGTTGACGAATTTCTATTGCGTATCGTGCTTTGAAGTTTAAATTACCTGAGATGTGAATTGCCTAGAGAGAAGAACATTAGGAAATACTTCCATGGATAATGATGCGCAAATGAAACGCCGAATGAAACGCATGAATACGTGTACGTTGACTTGCACGCTTTCCGTTGGTAACCAAGTGGACGATCGATGCAACTCTATTAATAAGAACGTAGAAGCAGATCGTGCCCCTTTCTATATTCTATCAGCTACGTTCCCTTGCGAATCAACCCTTAGACTAGGGTCCAAGAATCTAGAAAATGTTTCTTTTTTTTCCATCACTGTACGTCGCATAGCACATCACGTGTATGCTAATCTCTCGTAACAAAAATTGTTTAATTTACTTTTCTAGTCTGGAGAATATATATTTTTCTAGGAGTCCAGCAAATATACATTTAAACAAGAAACTAACACTCGTTATACCTAAGATAAATACATTCTTTAATGAAGAAATGTCAGTTTTACTACAAACAGATATATACAATTTTTCAAAGATGAATTCAGACGCTATTTGCACAACAAATTGGTCTCTTCATTTCTTCAGCTTTACATCAGTTTATAAAGTTGGAACAGATAGTAATGTAAACATTATCACTAATGGATTACGAAACATTGTTATTTTATATAATCAAACTATTATAGAATCAAACTATTTTTTCAAAGGGCTGAAACTCAAGGAAAACCTTTCTTTGCTTTTATTTGTTGCCCATTTATTTCCTTCTCATGTAAATCAAACAAAATTATTCTATCAATGACACAATTACATCAACATAGTTACTTCAACACATGAATAAATATAAGATATTTATGTAAATAATGATGTGAACATATAAAATGACATGAAAATTTTCATATATATTACACAACCAAAGAGCATATTCTCAATTTTTATTTATATATCTTTAACAAATCTTGTTAACAAGATTTTAAAAAAATTCTTCTCTCTTCTGTTTTTGAAAAAATATATTTTCATCTTTTTCTAACTTTATTTGGGATAAGTAAACATCTTCAGATAGCTCTAATATATCTGTCTGCAATAATTTTTTAAATTATTGAGATCAAATATTTTACGTACAAAACATTGGATACTTCAAAAGTTGGAACAGTTATTGTTGGCTATTTCGCAACTCAATCCACTCATTCCACGTAGATATGATGATCGTCTATTTATTGGTGTTTTTCGATACTCGCCATTCCAAGGTGCTTCTTATCTCTACTTTTGTGTTCGCCGTGTCCATAATATAATATATAGCGAAATAGATCGACAAAGCGAAGAAATGCATGAATAATAAATTAAACAATCAAGTTCACACGAATCATCCGTGGACATAAATGTAAGAAACGTGACGGATATTATATCACAAGACAAAACATTTCAGCCTTGTGTGTGTGTGTGTGTGTGTGTGTGTGTGTGTGTGTGTGTGTGTGTGTGTGTGTGTGTGTGTGTGTGTGTGTGTGTGTGTGTGTGTGTGTGTGTGTGTGTGTGTGTGTGTAGTAGTAGTATAAGTATATAGTCGTACGTATATATACTAACGAACGTAAGACGTATAGTACGTAGTACGTTAAGTNTTATTATTCTACTCTACTAC
>NW_012130071.1:2208114-2236693 GCF_000143395.1 Atta cephalotes
AAAGGTTAAACGTAACGGTAACGGTTAAACGTTACGTTAACGTTAACGTTAACGTAACGTAACGTAAACGTAACTAACGTACTACGTCGTGTGTGTGTGTGTGTGTGTGTGTGTGTGTGTGTGTGTGTGTGTGTGTGTGTGTGTGTGTGTGTGTGTGTGTGTGTGTGTGTGTGTGTGTGTGTGTGTGTGTGTGTGTGTGTGCTTAAATGCAAATAATGCGGCTCGAATATTTCTACAAAAAAAGGACGAAGAAGCTGTAAAACTAGGTCGTAGCTTTTTGTATATGCTTCAGTATCCCCGACCTCGAGAGGCACGTATAACGTTGTCCCTGTTTTTTATTTTATCTACATGGATTATACGCAATGTATTGTGACACAATACTCGTTTTACAGCATTATTCACAATATTATTATGCTACATACTTTTTAAGCCACAAAGCTCAACATTTTTTATAATTTAGTTGATCATTTGAATATATAATGAACTATATTGTTTATTCATTAATTTATTATTTTTATTTTGTATATTATTCATGTACAATTTTGAGAGAGAAAAAGAAATAGATTAGATATTAATATTTATTTCTTTCGATCATATGAGGTTTTTTTAATGCATTGATAAAAATATATTTTGTTTTTTGTTATTTATATTTTAAAATTTACTGCTCTAAATATATATATATATTAATATCATTCAATTTTTCACAATTTTCCGCGCATTTAATATTACTTATGTCCGTCTCTCTCTCTCTCTTTCTCTCTCAATTATAATTTAATATTTAATTACAACTAAATCTTCACGTGTGTGATATCTTACATTTGTGCTTTTCTACATAAAAGATCTTCGTTTTATCAGAAATCCATTGAAATCTCACAATAAGTTAATCTTTATCTGAACAATTTTCTTTTGAAATCAAATCAGATTTTGCTATAGAAAAGATTAGACTTAATTTTATTGCCGATTCAAACTTGAAATATCATCGAACGATATCTCAATAATTCTCGCTTTTATTTTCAACAATAAAAGTTTCCTAATTTAAATCCAGATTTTGCAGCATTATCTTTATAATTTCTTTATAATTTCTTCATAATTCTTTATAATTATTTATATCCATTTCTTCAAAATTTTTCATTTTTATTCATAATTCTGTTCATAAACTTTCTATTTCATATATTCAGAATTAACTGTATATATGTAAAAATTGTTTTTTTTGTGTAAAATGATTATTTAAAAAAATTCTTTATATTATTAACTAAAATGGAACTCTTTGTCTCTTGAACTGGAAATTCCAATCAGAATTGTTGAATGTTAATCTTAAGATGCTAACTTTATGCCGTCGGCATGTAATTTCATTGTACTCATATTTTATTGTTTTGATTCATAACGTAAATGTAACCAACATCCAAATCTTACATATTCGGTTTATGTGTGTGACCACTGGAATCTTAAACGTTCTACCTTTTGTGGTATCCTGAATATAATTTTCTCTTCATACATTTAAAATTTTCAAGCATATCACATCTTCCAAATTTTTCAGTCGTCATGATAACAGGTGGTATATGATAATAATCCATCCTGGAGAACGAAATATTTTTCAAATACGTCACTATCTTCTGATCACGTAACCGGAAACCGCAGAATCAATCTGAAGTCGGGATATAGTGATTATACGGTGTATAATCACAAAACTCGCACAGAATTCGCTAATGAATTTTTCGACTTTCATGCGTTCATTTTTCAACGACAAACAAAAGATTATATGTATTTATAATAAGTAATAAATAAAATTAATAAATAAAATTATAATTAAAGAACTAGACATATAGAGAGAAGTAGGACGCGGTAATTAATTAGTATAATAATATAAACATTCAATATATTCGAGGGTAAGTCAATAAGTTCTTAGAAAATCTGTTAGAGGGCACTCGCAGTGTCACATTACTTTTTAACAAGTAGCATCTCTCAACTGATTACTGTCAAATTTTGAGCGGAATTTATCGCGTGGTTTCATTTCTGTAGACGATTAAAGCCTTTGTATTTTTTACAAAATGGAAAAAAACGAGTTTCGTGCAGTTATCAAACATCTACATATGAAAGGTTTAACGCCGAAAGAAATTAAAGCCGATAATGTTCATAGCACATCTGCACAGCGTTTGCGATTGTATACAATTGGGTGAATAAATTTAAACGTGGTTGTACATCCACATGTGATGCACCTAGTTCGGGACGTCCAACTGAGGCTGCTACGCCAGAAATCATTGATAAAATCCACAATATTATTTTGACTGATCGATAAGTGAAAGCGCAAGCTTGTTGAGGCCACAGGCATATCACATGTGATTTCAATTTTGCACGAACAATTGAATACGAAAAAGCTATCAGCAAGATGGGTGCCGCGTTTGCTCACTGTGGATCATAAGCGCGACCGTGTGACGATCAAAACAATGTTTGAAGATGTTTCAACGTAATTCAGATGAATTTCTGCGTTGATTCATTACTGAGACGAAATATGGATCCATTACTTCACATCCAAGAAGGAACAGTCAAAACAATGGACTTCACCGAGTGAACCAGTTTCAAAGAAGGCGAAGACTGTAAAGTCGGAAAGGTGATGGCCACAGTTTTTTGGGACGCACGCGGTATAATTCATATCGATTATCTTCCGTCAAAGCAAACAATCAATGGTGATTACTACAGCCTTATTGGATCGTTTCAACATTTTAAAGAAAAAATATCCTCATTTGCAAAGAAGAAAGTGTTCTTCTTCAAGATAATGCACGGGTTCATAGGTGCCCGGCACCGATGACAAAATTTAACGAATTTTGCTACGAATTGCTTCCCCATCCAGCATATTCGCCAGATTTAGCCCCCTGCGACTATTTCCTGTTTCCAAACCTGAAGAAATGGTTCGGAGGAAAGAGACCATCAGAGAGCAACTCATCGTCGAAACAGAGGTTTATTTTGAAGGATTGGACAAATCATATTATTCGGACGGCTTGAAAAAGAGAATTGAAGAATCGTTGGATCAAGTGTTGGATCGAGCTGAAAGGAGACTATGTTGAGAAATAAAAATGAATCGATCAAAAAAAATGTGTTTTATTATGTTTTTCTAAAAACTTATTGACTTGCCCTCGTAATATAGACATTCCACATATATTAATACATCTCTTCAATTTTGTAAGCGTTTCGATTAATTTCAAGTTATTTTCAACGAAATAAATCAACTAAATATTACACTCTCATGCAGTCTGTATTATCTTGGTGCCGACTATCCGCCTTACTGCAATGTTTCCTTTTTGTTCTATCAAAATTAGATAATCTGATAAAATAAAGAAAGCTCCAAGAAGTAGGTTAATAATATTATAATTTAATTATAATATTAAGCAATAACGGTCGATGATATTTTTATATTTATACGGAAACAAGTACGGATAATCACTGAAATCAAATTGCAAACAAATTGATACATTCACATCCAGTAGTCAACACAATGTACATTATATAATATTAATAAATAATAGGCAACATTTTTCGTAAAAAGATTAAGAATATGAATAACGTAATTATTATGTCAGTTATGTACAAATCGTTTCGTTTTGCGATTGACGTGTTAGTTATTCAGACAATAATAATGCTACTTGTCATTACGCTGATGAACTACCGAGGAATAGAATCATATTTTTAGTCATAAACAAATTTTGCACTAGATGGCTTCGAGAGCCAAAGTATAAGCAAAGTCAAGAAATTCTGTATCCGTTTGTAAATTTAAGCTCATTTTCTGTGTTTTTATGCGTTTGGAAGTCAATCTTTTAAAATTTCTTTCTCTGTCCAGTATCCGCATATTGTCCCAATCAAATTCATATTTGTGTTGTAATCTATGTGTGATCACTAAGCTAACTGATGTTTTTCTAGAGATGTGATTACGATGTTCAGAAATTGAAGAGAATTGAATTAATACTGAATGTCTATTATTATACTAGCGCATTAATATCTATATATCTTCCCTATATATCTAGTTCTTTAATTTGTTAAATATTGAGGAGTCTGATTTCATTTTATTTGTTAAAACTATAATATTACAGAATATATTGTTAAATATAACATAATTTAATTTATAATTTAACTTATACAATATATTATTAATAACCATTCTCACTGATAACAATTACTTGTTATCTATAATTATTGATAATATAATGAAAAAAAACCTAATTTGCATAGGAATTACAGTAAAATCATGGGAATATTTGCAATCGTGTTTTGCGCAATTCGCATTATTCAAATTATTGATAATCATTAATGATTAAGCTCGTCTTTCATGTTAGATTACGTAATATAAGATAAACTTGGTGAACTTTGATTGTATCGCTGGTAGGATCAATAATTTCCGAAGCTTTTCAGCAGTACCGCTAGTAATAGCTTATTCGTTGCGGACGTCAATTATGTAACCAAGCATATATATGTATTTACATGAAGATAGTATTTACTTGATGCATCGTGTAATTTTCGAGACAAATCAAAAGGGAGATAAATTTAGAATGGCCTCGATATTAAACAGCAAGTTAATCTTTTTTCATTTATTTTAATTTTCAAGTTTTTCGAAACGTACATAATGTTACATAACGTAAGAATTATATGTGTAGAAACATAAAAAAAATTCGATTAAAAGATTGAAGATACCGAAACATATAATTTATGTCAGAACGGATCTTTGCCTTCATACAGAATATTTCGATTACGATCGGAGATTCTAATTGATTTTCACTGTAGGGAAAACAAATGGAATAGTCATACATTGGGATATAAAACAAGTCGTAGACGACGTGCGGGACTATTATTCAAATTTGAGGAACTGTTTTTAGAACATTATTTCTTAATTATATAATTAAACGGTTGATCGTTAAAAAGTTACAATGCAAAAATAATATACGTCTAATTATTTTAATTTAAATTTCTTGTTTGGTTTTGTTGTATTTTTGTAAACAGGAATTTTTAAAAACTTTAATATTAGGTTACATTCTGATCTGAATTTTAATATTTATGTTTTTAATTTTGAATGTCGATTTCCTCTTGACACAGAAAAAAGAGAAAACGCTTTTATCATAGCATTATATATGCCATAGAGAATAGTAATAAATTTTATATATCTCTGAGTTCGAGGAAACAGTTATGTGCGATCTCATAATTTAACGCGACCGGTGCTACTTTAAGCTCGTGTACGAAAATGAGGTCAGAGATGAGGTCAGGAGCGACATGATAACATATTCTCTGCATAATATCAACATTGGTTAACTAAAAACGATCGAATTAGAGGACTCGAATATTCTATATGCTATAGTCAAACACATTTCCGTTTGTTTATGCTTAAATCATGGGATACTCTTGTACTGACCATGTACTTATCCTCTCTTCCCTGATATGTGCATTTATCTTCTTGTTTGAAATTAAATTCAATAAATCTCTCTTTCATGTAAATCTAGATTATAATAAACAACACAAAACGTACTGTTAATAACGCGGAAGTGATATGATGAGCTCAATGTATAATATGTTAGTAGCTCTTTGTATGGATTAAATTCAGTTAATCATATGTATATATTGAAAATTGTTCGCATAATTCCGTGTTTCTATCTATAATATGGATCATATAATACACGTTAAATTTAAGAAAAATTATGAAGATAAGAAAATAAACATAGCAGCCCAGAAATAAAATTTAATTTTGTCTCTGAAATATTATAATATGTTATATTATAACATTCTTGTACATATTGGATTTATAATTATACGTTAACATAGAGAAGACATATTATTAAAAATTATTATTATATATACATATTAATCATAGAAATTAATTTTTGATAATTATAACAATAAAATTATAAGCTCAATATAGTATATTGTATAATTTTAGTATATTGTATAATTTTCTTGTTATTGAAATCTCAAGAATTTAAAAATTATACGCTTTTACTATAATTATTGTTCAAAAGACTCAATGTGTATTTGCCATGTTATAGAAAGAGTTTTAGTTGGATTAATTAAAATTTTGATTAAAAATGGATCAGAATTTTCTGGTTGAATATGATCTAGTTGAAATAATCAGAATATTTGATTGATTAGAATATATTATATATATTTATTTGTTTATTTTCAATCCTCTCGAAAGGAAGAAATGTTAAAAAGTCGACCTAAAAAAGATGTAAGTAAAAGAAATAGTAGTTTTTTGTAATTTTAATCTCTTGGAACACAAAAATTGAGCACGAATAAATTGATTACTAAACATTGGATTTTTATGCAGATATTTTTCGCATATATGCACAAAATATTCAAATTTGCACAAATATGTAAATATGCACAATATATACAAATAAATATGCATTTTTAGCAGAGTTGGCAACGTTACCTTATAAAAATAGCTCGTTACCGTTATCGTGAAAATTAAACGAATCGTAAAATATAACGAATCGTTACATTTTTGTCACTTTTTTTTCTTAACACTAATAGAATATTATATGCAGATTTTTTCGGTAAATATAAAAATGATATGAAAATCTATTTTTTATTAGAGGAATAGAGCTCAAAAAATATATGCCTATATAGTAAACATTGTGTATTATTTTTATGAAATAGATGAATGTTGTCATATCATATAATATATATAGCATTTTTTGTAATTTTTATATTTAAATAAATTTATTGTTTGTATTATTTTTAATAAGATATCTTTAAATTATACTTTTAATACATATTTAACTTTTAATACATATACAATTTTCTTTTACTGTGCATGATAGGTCGTTTGTGTGTGGGTTAATTTCCATAATTTTTTTGCAAATATTATGAAGATCCTTATATATATTTTAACATCTTTAAAAAACATTTATAAAGTTGTATATTTAAAAAGAAAGAAAGGATTATTTAGCCAGGTACAATATTTCGAAGAAAAAAAACAAGATACAAACAACTCATCATGAACTCTAAGGGTAAAATTATATTATAATAAAAAAATAATATTGTTTATAATCTGCATTATATACATATATTTAATTTGTGAGATATGACACAGAAAAAGTTTTATTTTAAGAAATTAAATATATTGTAAAGATTATATCTGAGTTAATCTATACGTGTAAACTGTGAAACAATGAAAAAAGGGCATCGTGATTTAGACAGCCAATCAGACTGTTAATGTCTTTCATCTCTGTTTTCTGGGGCTATAGTTACGATTAAACTTTTACTTTTAGTTAGAAATAAAGTAACGATGAAAGTAACTGAAAAGTGAAATCGTTACCGTTACTCCAAAAATGTAATTGCGTTACCATGAACTTACATTACTCAGAAGAAAATGTAACGTCATTACCCATTTTCGTTACCGTAAAAAGTAACTTGTAACGATAACGATGTTACAAATAACGCGTTATTAATTGCCAATCCTGATTTTTAGAATGCTTTTTTAATAAGACAAATTCTATTTTATTTCTATTTTGATATTATTTCCAATCTGCTTTCTAAAAAAAAATTGCATTAGAATCCGATGTCTATCTTTGATCACAGATCTAATCTCAGATAATGTTGATAGAATTAAATAATTTTACTTTGCATCCATGTCAATTCAGGAGTGGCTTCCATCTAGAATGAAATGTCCTTACACATTGGATTGTATGAATGTGTTTCGCTAAAGAAGACTCAAAAAAGAATCGAAATATTCGAAATTTATACTTATTAGTAAGGAAACTGAATACAATGAATACTCTCTATTAACTACGTGATATTCTCAGATTATTATTACATTATTATTATTAAACAATTTAATAATGTCTTCAAATTTGGTGTTAGTACATTATAATGTACTAAGAGGTTTAGTTTTTGAAATGTTCTCTAAATGTCACGAACTTTTTAATAATTATTAGGAGTATGATTTAGTTTTGAGGATTTTGCAAAAGATGGCATTAATGTGAGTGTTGTCGAAGATAAGTTCCAATTAGTTATTATTTCTTAATGCTTTAATATTACTCCATAATATTTAGTCGTTTACTAACAATAGACGCAGTAAATATCGTATTTATATCATTTTAAAAATAGAACTTTCTAAAGAGCATTTTGACATTGCTTTTGTTTCTTAATCAGAAGAAAAACAGCGACTAAAGGTCATAGAACTCTGATAGAAACTTATGGTGATATTGCTTTATCAATTAAGACGCGCGCGCGCGCGCATATAAATATTCGTTCTATCGATTCCACCAAAAGTGATTTTAATGTCAACGAAAAAAGCTGGAAAATGCAGATTTGTAAGCATTATTGAATGAAAATCCAGCACAATTCATGTTAGAACTTGCCAGAGAATTAAATGTTGATCGTACAGTTACTATAAATATTTACTTGATATATTGTTTAAATAAATCAGTTTTTGAGAAAAAATTCTCAAAACTAAATTATATTCCTAATATATCATATTCAGGAAATTAAAATCTACAAAAAATTCCTTTTACTTACACTTTTTTGAGCAAAAATCCTCTTTTGGAGAATATTAAAAAAAGCCCGTGTTTGCTTAAAAGATATAAGTAGAGGAAATAGTATTTTTTTAAATTTTAACTTCCTGAATACGACAAAGTTATTAAAATGTTCGTGGCGTTTGGGAAACATCTCAAAAATTAAGAAAAATATTGAAATTAATAGATAAATACCATATTAGTACTTAATTTTCGAAGTGTTCCCCAAATGCCACAAACGTTTTAATAATTTTATCACATACGTAGAAAGTCAAAATCTATAAAAAAGCATTATTCCCTTAATTACACTTTTTTAAACATCGAGCTCTTTTCAAAATTCTCCTTTTTCTTAGTGTGATAATTCCATTACATTATAAAACTGTGCGAAGTAATTGTTCCATTATCAGTTTTGAAGCTAATGAGACATGTTTCATTATGCCATGTTGACATTTATAATACGGATCACTCTGCACGTTCTCGCATATTGCATTATACGTTTCATGATAAACATCATTATGCGATCGCAATTGTCATTTGCATTAGGTCTGAATTTACAAATGCGAGGCTGCATTTACACGTGTCCATGACTGATAACGTAGATTCGCATACACATCGTTGAGTTCTAAAGTTTGAAACGGCGAGATATCGACTCCTATCAGATATCAGTTGCGAGGCGACGGATATTACTACAGCATCGCGGTGCCTGGAGTGGAACAATATAGTTTATTCAATTTATATTCATCGATTAAATTCAAATGGATGGACGCCGTAAAAGCGCTTGGCTGTTGTATATACGTCATGCACGCGATAGGAAGCGAAATTAAAAGCTTGGGCAAAAAGACGACAACATGATCGCTTGTATAACGGAATTCCGCTTCTATACAGAAGAAAAACAAGTTTTAAATAAGTAGAACAGGCGAAAAGTCAACAAAGAGTGAAGTTTACACGCGTTTGTAATTAAATTGAAAATCATTCGGTCGCATTGATTGAATTGCTTTAGTAGAACGGTAAAAATGCATTTGTTTCAACGAATTTTCTATAGAGGCTTGAAAAATAAATAAATAATTAATTATAAACAAATAAATATTATATTAATTTGAATAACTATATAGATACCGAAACTTTATGCGCGCTATTTACTTTTTACTTTTTACTAGGTATACATGATCAAAAGGAAAATCTGCGAACATCATTTCTTATTCAATATTAATCATCGATAAAATTAATCGCTTCTTTTCTTTTGAGAAACTGAGAAAGTAAAATCTCATCAAAAGGCTATGTATAACATATTTTGATTACATAATTTATTGATACCTCAGTAATATATATTTGTACAAAGAAAATATTTTTAAAAAACTTTATTTTTAAAAAGTAAATATTATTCAACGAGAAATGAGTCGAATCGATATGAATATTATGATTTCAACATCAATTTGATGTCGATTCGACGTTTAATTGACAATCATTTCTTGTTGGTCTTGTTTAATTAACAATTTATTTATAAAAGAAAGAATAAAATAGATTGTATGTTTTTTTAAAATTATATGTACCAAAAAGATGCGTATTAATGATATAAAATATATCATCTGAAAAATAATCTAAAAATTAAAAATTGTATTATTTGAATGCTCAAAAAGTATTCGTACAGATGAGAAATTTAGCTTCTAAAGAAATACATGCGAACCTCGTTTACGTTAGAACAGAATGTATTTGTATAATGCATAATTTGTAGAATACATTGTATAAAATTGCTAATTAATGTTTATTTTCTACGAATCAAATTTTTTTATAATAAATTTCCTTGTACGAATACTTTTTCTCACTGTATGAATATATAGAATTTCAGATCAATATGTTTTTACTCAATCAAAGATATATTTCTACCAAATTGAGCAAATTAAATTTCCATTGATAATGGAAATTTCGTGAGTAATTGTCATAACATTCCGTATCTTTTTATTTTTTAAATGTTATTATGCTATTATACTATTAATTCCTCATTATATAAAACTATAATATGCAATTATAACTGCCCGTGAATAAAACGCAACAAGAAAATTAATCGACTTCGCAGAAATATTATTTCGATGATATATTAAATATGAATAACGACTTATATACATTACAATATGAATAACATGTCTTTCTTCTAAATAGATTTTAAAATAAATTTTCATAAATAAAATTGTAAAAAATATATTCCTTTTGTCAGAATCCTATATCTATTAATTTTATCATCCAGTTAGATTACGCTGCGATATCGCAGCATTTTTTATTATCTTAACATTTTTTTTTAATAAAGAAATTAAACGTAACTACGTTCCCAGAGTTCTTTCGAGAAATCTTTATGATTGTTGCTTTATAATCTATACATAATTGGCTTTCCATTTATGCCCATTTCCACCAACGTAGATTAACTTTAATCTCGGTTCAATTTACTCTTTGTCTTTTTCTAATTTTTAGAACAAAAAAAACGAAGTTGAACCGAGATTAAAATTAATCTACATTGATTGGAAACGGGCACTAGTGATACAAGTCGACATAAGTCGCTCCATCTTTGTTATTTGTTATTTGAACTTGATATCAAGAAAGACGGAACGATGTTTGTGTTAACATGTGTCACTAAATGAAAAGCACCTATTGATTAAAACGTGTAACTGATCTATTATTATAAAAATGTATTCTTTTAGATAATCCTAATAGATGTCTACCTGACGTATATTATTTTATCAGATATGCGATAAATTCCATAATAATATCGTCTGACCGATCTTTCAAAAAAATTAGCTTCAATCAAAGTTCTTTTGAATCTTTTTATTCACATGAATTTTATTATTTATAACTCATTGTAAACTATATATAAATACTAAATATAAATAAAAATTTCACTGGAAGAGTGCATTTTTATTGTTATTTATCATTTATTTTTAAAAAGATTTAAAAAAAAAGAGAAAAAATGAAACTTCACTAAAAAATTTCTGATTAAAAATGGACGAACCAGAAAATTCTTATCAATCAGAATTCTGGTTATCTCAATTAAAATTCTAATAAATTTAATCAGAAAAATCTGATTTGTCCATTTTTAACCAGAATTCCAATTAATGCAACGAGATCTTTTTACAATACTTTATTGAATTAAATTTATTTTATATGTAATCCCAGTAAAAAATTGTTCATGCATGAATATATATAAATATATATGAATATATATAAATATATAAATATATAAATATGTATAAACGTATATAAACACGCGTAAATATTCATAAACATGTATAATTATACATGAAATATGTTCATACGTGTTCATATAACCTTCTTTCTTTTGCAAAATTACTTTTTAGTGTAATAAAAATAATAATATGGAAACATTAAAAAGATTAAACAGAAGAAGAAACATTAAGAAGATAATTTTTTGCACTGTTTGTTTTAGAAAAAAAATCAGTTTAAAAAAATGTAAAATAATTATTTATGTATAATTATATATAAAATTATGCATAATTATGTATGAGCAATTTTTTTTTACATTTTTTCCATGTTTGTTTTTTTCTAAAACAATGTGAAAATTACCTCTTTAATTATTTTTAATGTTTTCTCATTACTATTACACATTACTATTATTTCTATTACACTGAAAAGTAATTTTACAAAGGAAAGAAAGATGTATGAATCATGTATGGACATATTTTGTATATAATTATACATATTTATGAATATTATATTTATGCATGTTTATGTATGTTTATACATATTTATATAATTCATGCATGAAAAATTTTTTACCGAGTATTATTAGATAATGAAATAATATAATAAAATTATAATATTATAATTTTATTATAATGAAATGTCAAATTCAATTAAAGATTCTGATTTTGCTATTTACATTCCTTCTGCAGAAGTTTAGTTGATAGTTCATTAAGCTATACACATATATCTATTAATTTTTTATTGAACTGTATCAAAAATAAATAAATATATGTCAAATAAATATATATCAAATATATGAATATTTTAAGCTTATGCTATCTTAAGACATTTTCTGCTTGCCAAAAGATAGTAATGCACTTGACGTAGCAAGTACAGCATTGGTTGGCATCGGTCTAAAAGTAGCGAAGATTCAGCATCATTTCACAGTATGAAGATTATCGAGCGACTAACGCTCCTGTCTGTGCTCCAATTTATCATGCTTGTAATGATTTGCATGAATAATGACTCGTGAACTGTGAAAATTAGTATATAAAATAATATAAAAATATGTTAATATTTTTATTTGGCACAAAGTGATTGTGATCGCAACAAAATAAACAACAACTGATCTTCGAAAGTATGGAAGACATATTTTTTCGACATCGTGACGTGAGAGCGATTCTGATATTATCAGAACCAATAACATAAAGTTCGTGACTTTTCGTGATTCGATACAAATACAACAAAAGTCGGAAATAAAAGTGATCCACATATATTATTAGAAATGTAATTAAACAATCAGAGGAAAGATACATATACTTGTTGGACACTGCAGTGATGGAACTTTTCATTGATTTTATATTAAATGAAAAAGAAATTTATCAAAGATTTTATCACGAAAAATTGATATGATATCACATTTCGTTTCTATAGCATAGAAAAATGATGATAATTTTTATAAAGAAATAACAAAATTTTATTATTAAATTTTTAATCATTTTTTGTCATTATACCTGTATAATTAGTTATCCAATGTTATCCTTTGTTAACCATTTTTAGTCAATTGTTTATATATACATATTAATTTATAACTTTGAAAATGACTCAAAGGAGATTGAAACATTAATTTTATTATATGTAGATATATTTTATCTTGTTTTTATTTTTATTTTTGTTTTTTAATATCAACTATATCATATGTACTCTAAAATTTGTTTTGTTTTGACTCGTAATTCTTCTTCTTAGTATAATTTCTTTTATTAAAATTTTATTAGTTATATATCATTATAAAGGAAAAGAAAATATCATAACAAATGTATCTTATTTTGGCAATATAAAATTTCGCGCGTTTAATGATTCGAAAACGCACGGCGGAAATTAAAGTGGTTCACCAGAGCGTTATTAAGAAAGTGTGCTCACAGCTGGTCCATCGAGATGATATTTATTTATCGATATCCCGCGGGAAGCTTTGGAACAATTTCTAAACGAATTGCTTGTGGAAGTTTTGCGAATACAACTTACCCCCTTGATTTTCCATGGAGAAGTACGCCCAAGTGTAAAAAAGAAATGGATATACTGACGGAAATGAAAGAGCCCCGAACTATGTTTCCTCAGAGCAGGCAGGTGTGTGAAATTGTGGATCGAGGAGGTTGGTTACGTAACATCTTCGATGATCCTTTTAATCGCGCAAAAATAACTCCAATTTCTCGGTCTGGCAAAAAAGGAAACAGTGAATTTCATTTCGCACTGCTATTTCGCACTGTGATTCTAGCTCGTGAAACACTCATGAAAAATTTGATAAGTGCAATCTATCAGAGATCAACCTTAAAATGATGAACGCTTTTACAGCTACAGAGTTTAGAGTTCACGGATGTACTTTTCGATTTGCTGTATCAAAATATCAAGTTTTAAAATTATTTTTTTATTATAAGAAGTTTATATAATAAATTTATGTATATTGTATAATATATCATTATATAATATATAAATATAATTGTATAATAGATATTCATTACATATACATATACATATAATTTTAGATTCTGCTTCAAAAAATATAAATTAATAGGTTTAAAAAATTTCGGTAGGGTAGACTGGGATAGTTGTACCAATTTTTAGAAAGATACATATGTTTTTTTTATATATTTATTTCTTTTAATGTACATGACACAATAACTATTTAGATTTACTAGATTTAATACTATTTGCAAAAAAGTGTAATTTTAGCTATTTATGAATAAAATATCAAAATCCTAATTAAGTATTATTTTGCTCCGATTTGGCACAAAATAAAACAGCTAGAGAAAGTTATACATGTTCTAAAAACAAATTATCTCTTATAAGACATAAATTTATTGCTTTAAAAACACAAATTCAATGCTTTAAAAATAAATTATCTGTTCTAAAACAGAAATTATCTTCTTATATTATTTTTATTTAAAAAAAAACAGTAAAGTTGCTATTAAAAAGCAGAATTTATGTTTTAGAGAATTTGTTTCAAAGCAGTGAATTTGTGTTTTTAAAACAATAAATTTGTGTTTCAAAACAGATAATTTGTTTTTAAAGCAGTGAATTTGTGCTTGTAAAGCAGTGAATAATATCTATTACAATAAGAAATACTTACAACGCATCACACGCGACCATAGAGCATGATGAGCAATGTGACCTTAGCGCGTGCTTACATCACAGTATTTCATGGCTGTGGTATTTCCTAACCTGAATAGTCGTCAACTTAATATATTTCGGTTCACGAAATCAGAGCGACTTTTTTTTCTTGTCAGATCTTTATTTTTATTTTTGCGAAAATATATCGATTCAGTATTTTTATCAAAATTTGAGGTGAATGGGCTCTTCTTAACATTTACCGTTAATTGTAATAGTATTACAATGTACCCTAGTGATACGGTATTTTTAACCCCGAACCAATGTTGTCAAAATTTACTATACATAAATATATTTGAAATCACTTAAAAATATTTAAAAAAAGGCATGCATCGAATTTGAAAAAACGTATTTTAGAACCAATAAAGTGAAAATGTGATAAAAAGCCTTTTATTTGAAAGTTTAAAGCAAAAAAGTATAAATCGTAAATTTACACTTATGTGGCTTGTCTGTGCACAGTATATATATAACTTTTTTTACATACGACTTATCTCTTATTATTTAAAAAATATACGCATTGTTACAACTTACTTCCATTGCAACTGTCCCCAGTCTCTCTTACCCATAGTCTGTTTAAAGCAGCGTCAATAAGATTTTAAGGCATAAAACTTAAGTTTCAAGTAAGTTTCAAATCGTAAAGAATTAATTAATCATAGTCGAATCCCGGTAAAAAAAATTTTCATGCGTACATGAAATATGTATAAATATGTATAAACATACATAAATATTCATAAACATGTATAATCATATACGAAATATGTCTATATATGTTCATACATCTTTTATTCTTTTGTAAAATTACTTTTTAATATAATAAAAATAATAATAGTAATGTGAAAACATTAAAAATAATTAAAAGGGTAATTTTCATACTGTTTGTTTTAGAAAAAATTCAAGTTTGAACAAATGTAAAAAATTATTTACGTATAATTATATCTAAAATTGTGCATAATTGTGTATGAACAATTTTTTATACATTTTCTCAAACTTGTTTCTTTCTGAAACGAACAATGCGAAAATTATTTCTTTAATTATTTTTAATGTTTTCACATTAATATTATTATTATTACACTAAAAAGTAATTTTACAAAAGAATAAGAGATGTATGAACATATATAGACATATTTCGTATATGATTATACATGTTTATGAATATTTATGTAGGCTAACTCCGGTATATACGCCACATCTATCAAAAACTTAATTTATTAAGTATTATTTACTATGTTTATGGAAGGGGGGGGGGGAGTAAACGAATTATATCAATAAAAACTTTGTACTGTCTACTATTACGAAAAAAATATTAGAAATCTTTGTATTTTTTACCGCATATCTCATAGAGATAGGATATATGACTACTCTAAGAGGAATGGGGATATTGGAAACTCATGGAAAAGCTCATGGAAAATTTACAAATAATGCATATAAATAAAACGACACAATATAATGACACAACAACTTATAAAATTGTGCTTATAAAGTTTTATTAAGAAATAAGAATGATAAATATGTATATATGAAGTAATAAATAATAATTATAATTTCTTCCTACATATATTACAAGTTATGACATGAGATACATATTTCATATAATGTGTTTATTGCATTTAATGCACTGAATTTAATCTGCGCACTTTATGTTTTGGGCATAAATCTCGTTTGCTAAAAATGCCATGTATCCAAACAGGTGGAATATACAAGACAAACTTAACAAACGAAAGCAAAGCACTTGTATTTTGCTACACAACATGCTTTACTTTTCCACTACACGTATATATCATGAAATAACGATTAAATCTTTTACACGCCCTACAGTAATTATTTTATGTAGATAATAATTTATGATGGTGTTACTTATTACAATGACAAATCGATTCAACTCACAATAATTTCATTAATATTAATAGTAAGAAGCTGAAATCGTAATACTATACTAATATAACATAAAGGCATGTAACAGAGAGTAGAGTAGCGAGAAAATTACCCTCACTCCTTCTATTTTTTCTGATTTCTGCGGTAAATCCCAGCGCGGTGTATTTGCCGGAGTTACTCTATGTTTATACATACAATATTTATACATATTCATGCATGAAACATTTTTTACCGAGATGAGAGGAAAGTCATCAACTACGATTGATAAATAAATTTCTTACAGCTTAAGGCTTATTGTAGATCGCTTAAGTTTTATTTCAAATTACAAGTCAAACGAATATGTCAATTTTAGATATACCTGATATTTGTTAATGTTGAAGTAATATTTTATTATTGGAGAAAATTAATGAATTCATATAAAGAGCTAATGATATAGAGCGGACTATTAAGAGATCCGCAAACGGTTGTTGTCGATCAATAAAATAAAATAGCTAATGATATAGATAAAGTGCTTAATCGAGGCATCCAGTTTAAAATGGAAATAAATGTAACTGTGTGCTCAAATTGTGCAAAGATACTTTATTCTGTCCAATCGAAACTTTTATACGCACACTTTTGCAGTAGACTGAAGCAAAGAAACAAGAAATGTACATTTTTAACAAATTGAAATTGTGTGTTAATTAAAATTTTTATCTTATTATTACAGATTTATTCATCCGGATAAGATTTGAAAATAAGATATTCTGCACGTAAATCTGATTTTTGAAATTGCTTTTGAAGAGGACAACTCCCTGTTTGCCTGAGTCATCTCGATCCGCTAGACTAAATGAATCGATTTTTTTTTCCGGAGTGCGTTCCACTTGAGGCTCATCACATTGCAAAGCATTATTTGTGGAACATTTGAACAACAAAAAATTTTTTATTCTTACTAGAATTCTCTTTTTCACTTTCGAGATATCAACCTGGAAAAATATTATATATAAAATATGTCAATTTTTTTTATATAATTATATGTAATTTTATATAATTTTATATAATTACACTTGAAATATTTTTTCCCAGAAAGTGTATACCTATCTCACTTTAAGTTCCAAAATTGTACACGATAAGTTTAGACACAAAAAATAGACTTAAGAGCAAAATGATCGATTGAAGTGAACATTGAATGAACGTACCGAGTAATTCAGATCTTCAGAAAATCGATTCGGGATCTCTCATCCCTACCCTATACATGCATTCTGCTACCGATAGTCGTGTGAACTGGCACGACACGGACGTCTGCATTGGCGGTCTATGACTTGCACTTGCACCAGCCAGTGACCGGTTACGCGTATTCGTGTTTGAAGAGAACGTGTCCGGCGATTGGCCACAAATGGCAGCGACATAGTGGGGTGAGAATGAGGCATGGTACTTGTCTCGACATATAAAGATCCCGTCGCAATCGTCGACAACTATTTTCTGATATTGTCGATCGGCTCGACACGAAACGTGCGACTTATCGTGCCATCTGATATCGTTCACATTAACGGATCGCTACCCTCGGAAGTAAGAATCAGAATTGATCAGTTCCATAAAATCTTCTGTCCGTGCGACGATCTACTAATTTCCAAGGTGGTGCAATTTGTGATTTGAAAAACAAACCAGGATGCCGACGTGCGCCTGCCAAGGCAGGACTCTGGACGAGTCGGAGGAGCACATTTGCTCGTTAAAGCCACCTATGGAGCAGGACAAGGTCATGGAACCCAGAGAATACGTCAATCCGGTTAGGTAGGGACGCGTTTTTACAGACAATGAAAACTGGAAGGTCTTATCTTGCACTTACCCGTCAAGAATCAGACGAACCCTGAGAATGAACCAGAAGAGTCTGATTATATCAATTAGAATTCCGATTATTTCAACTATACTGAAAGAAAAGAGTGGCTGCGGCAAATTAGATGGTAAAATATGGCATAGCATTTTTAATTAACTGCTGCAACCAATTAAAAATACAACGCCATATTCAGCCAATTTTTTCTTTCAGTGTAGAATTAATGGATTCAACCAGAAAATTCTGATTCATTCATTTTCAGAATTCCAATTAATTCAACTAGATATTTTTCTTATTGTTATATTGTTGTAACCACAAGCTTTTTTTACATGTAAATGAAGTTCGTGGTTATAAACGAAATTAAAAAAATATAAATGATTTAACTGAAAATTAAGTTACAGTAATTATTTAAAATGTAATGAACGTGTACCTTAAATTTATGAAATTTTAATGTACTTTAAATAAAATTTTATGAAAAGTACATTAAATTTCATAAATTTTCATGAAAAATACGTTGAATTTTATATGTACACAAATATACTTTTTAGTTATAAATACATTAAATTTAATGTGATATCATGAAATTAAATTCAAATTGTGTAATTTAAAATTTAATAAAATTTAAGAACATTTCTAACAGTGTAGCATATTAGAAAAAATTTAGGTTTTATTTAAATTTTTATAGCAAAACGAGCAAAAAATAACCAAAAAATAGTAAATATTTCGCTGAATAAAAATTTTAAATAAATTTTAAATATAATTTAAAATTAATAAATCAATTTATAATTAAGAATTGTATACATACTTTTATACATATTACTACTTTAGTTTAGGATTGTAGATTTAAGACCGAAAAATAATCGGCGTACAGTTTATTCTGGGAATTGTAAAATTCATGCAAAAATATTATTAAACCGCATATTTTTCTTCTTTATTTATACTAACGTTTATACTATAACTTCAATTATACAGTGATGTACAATAATTGTTATAAAGTTTTTTTGAAAGACTATTTTCATCTCGATTATCTTCTTCAAATCAATCGTTAAGTAATTATGTATTTGATCAGTTTCGTAAATTACTGTATACAAATTATTTTTTCAACTTAATGGATTAAATCTTTTTTACACAATGTTATTCAATTATTGTTTAAAATTAATTTTATATATGTGAATTTATGTTTGATAATTGACAAAAGAACGAATTTTTATGTAAGAATTAATTTAAAAAATTAAATATTAAAAGCTATAATATTGTTTTACAAAATGTTATTGTCAAAAGATCGAAATTTAAAAAATTACAGTATAATTGTAAATATGAATTGCTGATGTGTTTGTGATTTGTCATTTTATTTCATTGGGTAAATTAAATTTACGTAAACGAAAAATGTTTATTGATATATCGTAGTGCAGTTTTAACTTGTCAAAATATAAAATCTATAAATATGCAATAAATACACAAATAGATTGATGTTTGAAAGGCTGTTTTTTCCATTTCATTCCATTAAATCCATTTTACGATATACGGAGTTAGATCATTATGTTTGTTCTGCGTAAAGTTGGCAGACGGGAATACAGAAATCAGATAGTACCGTAGTTAGACGAGGTATTTTCTTTTTACGGGAAATTGGTAGCTAGATCTCAACAAACAGACTTGACTGACCACAAGAATCAATTTTTCTCACAGGATTGGTCGTGAATACTGTCAAGAGACTCGTGACTTGCCGGAAAAGTACATCATCATTTTTTGCTTGTTGAGTTCAATTTCATAACTGTATATCTCGTTTCAAAAAAAAAAAATAGACTGTAATTGCCAAGCAAATGATAAATTTCGTTTATATTTTGAAAGTAATATAAAATAAATTGGAAATTGTACTACTAGAACAAGTCTCTCTTGCAGTTCTGCTGTAGATTATTATTATTGCGAATATGAAATTTTTTACATAAGAAAATGGGGTATTTGCACTTTTGAATTTCAACGAATCGACATGCATTAATTCGCTACGTTGGCGTTGATTAATAAAGGATTATGTGCACAAACGTTGGTCATCATTTCTATACGTTTTTCTCTCTTTTACATGTAATATATTAATTGTTGAAAGTGGAATAATTTCTTTTGTACGTTTATATACCATATTAATTCTATTATAGAATATTTCAATATTACATAATAGTTCGTAACGTCGATATTGACATTTTATATAATTATAAATAAATTGTTGCCCAATTAATTTATTAATTTAATTATGTATGTAAGTAATACATTATGGTGTTAATAAAATTATTATTCTGATAGCAATAGTTTATTTAAATTATGCTAACCGAAAAACACACCAAGTTAAAAGAAAGTCAAAATGACTTTATTTTGATTTTATTTTGATATCATGAAAGTCAAAGATTTTTTTATTAAAATTGTTAAAATAATTGTTTATTGACATTAAGAATCAAAATTAAATCATTTTGCTTTTTTATGTGTTTCTTGAATATTAATCGATTTATTCAATAGGAAAAAAGCAGAAATATATAGGGTACCCCAAAATTTACGAATCAAAATATCACAGCAAGAAAGTTTTCAACAAAAGTATAAACATATTTGCTAGTTGTTATCCGAATAGTAATTTTTAAAAGTCAAAAACTAAGTAATTTTAGACTAATTTTAGATTATATATAATTATGCATACATACATATATAATATACATAATTATAGATAATTATGATTAAACGACTAATTCTAGGCATCCAATTTTAAATTGCTAATTTTTTTACTAATTACGGTAATTTTAAATTAATTACGATTAAACGACCGTTTGTTTGTAAGTCGCACATAGATAATGCATGTCAACCAAACACTTTGAACATGCGATGATTTACAAATAAATGGCCGTTTAATCGTAATCTGTGACTATAGTTACATAGTTTTTAACCTTTATTAAAAAAATTATAAAATTTAAACGGCAAATGGCAAATACTTTTTTTATATAAATTATATTTTTTAATTTTTTTGCAATATTTTGTTATATTTTAATTTACAAACTTCGGAACATTCTGATGTATAACTATATCTATACCATCCATTAATTGCTTTAATATATTATAAGATGTATTTTTTTCATATTTATCATAGAATACACTGCATAAAGTAGAAAAACTCGATTATCCTTTTCTTCGGTATGAGCGAAATGAGAAATTATTGCAAGTTACGCGAAGAAGAGGTACTAGAACTAGATAATACTATTCTGACGATGAAACGAAGATGCATGGTTGTGTTTTGCGATGGTAACAACGGAAATATGGCGAGCGCAACTTCGTGGTATAGACAACAGACTGTATCTTCACATTATTCGCGTGTGAGCATAGTTTCTGTCGAGCTTGCGTGAAGATAATAATGAAAAGCCCGTCGCAAAGTCATACAAAAGATAACGCCAAATGAGAAACCTTGGATAGTTTTTTTCGAGCAAAAAGATATCTCATGGGTGGCAGAAAACAAGATTTTTTTCTTAAAAATTAATATTTATTTTATTTAAAATATATAAAATTAATAATGATAAGCAATAATTAGTTGAAGTTATAATCAATAAATAATTGATTGTAGATTTGATACTTAGAAGTTTCTTTTCTTTGATTTTTATCGATGAGAAATATAAGAAAAAAGATTTCGAAGAAATCTATTAATAGGATGGCGAACCAGTTACAGCTGCGAATAAAAAGATACAGCTAAGTAGATATCAATTTATATAACTAGTTTTCTTCTCCGATTTTTACATAATTACGGATTAAAAGGAAAGATGATTTGGAGAAACATGATGATTTATGAATTACATATTCCCGGCAAAACTATTTTAATGTTAATTCAAAGATTAAAAATCAAGATAAAGATAAACAATAGACAGTTGAAGCTATGGTTAGTGACAAAAAATTAGATTTAGGGGCTTGTCTGGATTTTTCTTCTTCGATTTTTATTCGATAACGAAGGAAATAGAAGCAATAAAGAATTCATTGCGATTAAAAGATAAAAAAATATGTGTGTGGTCCTAAATATTAGATTATACATTTGTTTCTCTGATTTTTATCTAAGGGATAGGGAAGACGATTTCTTGTTCGGAAGACGATTTCATGTAACTTCGAAGATACAAAAGATAATGTTTATTCGTTATTATAACTTTCTAATCAACGACATTAGAATGACATCAAGAATAAACCTTAAATTTTTAATTCTACCTTATTTTTAATTCTACTTCAATTCAATTAAATTGAATTTCATAATTTAAATTGATGGAAAAGGAAGTATTGCTGCATCTGCAATATCTATTAAAAGTTTAATAAGTTTTGAAAGTCTTTTATTTTCTTTATTAACTCGATCTCAACATCAGAACTTATTTCCCAGATAATTTTAGCTGAACTTTACTTTATTAGAAACATAATCCAAGACGTGATTAAGTTAACTGTCATATAGTTGAGAATCAAAAAAAGACCTTTCTTAAATTTCCATGGAGACGTGAATTAATAATTATTTCATATCCATCAATCTATATTTGAAGAAGCGCAAGTAATAGCCTTTGAATAGCTTACATACATAGTGAGACATTTAGATGGAAATTGGTGAACATCTTCATACTAGTTATGCATGCAAAATTTCTCAGGAGGACAACGTGGACAGTGTTACAAGTTGTACAGACGATGTGAGGAATATAATAATGAGAAGATCAAACACTGTAATATACCTTTTTCTATGATAATATATTTCTCATCAAATATTAAACGTATCTCTCATAAATTTTTTTTCGGAGGCCTTTCTTTGTTCATCATAACGAAAAAAGTTTGAATATTCTCATTTAAATATTAAATAATATTAATTACATTTAATCATTTAATCATTTAATACACATGCAACAAAAGTCGACATATGATAAAAATCAAAATAAAGAATAAAAGACTAAATAGGAAAGAAAAGCTAATAAGAACAATACGAATGTTAATACGTAATCACAAAATATTAATTTATATAAACGCAGTAAATTATACAAATACATGCGAGTACTTAATAATTTAGTAAACTTTTATTAGCCTTTCTTTCCTATTCTAGATTCATTCTTATAGCATTTTACTTTTATTGTTAAAAGATAATGACTGAAACTATATTGTAGCAAATTGTAAGCAAATTGTAATAAGCATTTAAAGTTTCTTCGGACACAGATAAGTAACAGATGTCAAAGTATAACAAATGTGACTCATGAATATTGTCCATTAGATTAGCGATCATCATAGTTAAACGGATTAATAAACGCTTGTGATTTTATAAATCATAAATCAATAACAAGAAATTAAAGAAGTATGTACATTTATGTTGCCGAGCGTATCGTACACCAAGAAACAATAGGCCAACCTGAACTATCGGTGAATATTTTCTTCCATAGAAAACTCTTCCAAGTAATCTGAAAAAATAAACAATCGAGCGAGTCTTAAGACGAGCAAACAGTACTTTGCTGTTTTACTCAGCTCCATCTTGACCCATTTCTGTATTTGAAATATAATATCTTTATAGATATTGCTTTTGACAATCCATATTCCACAACCTTTATATTTTTACTCCTAAATCTGCATGTCAAAGTATAAATATTGAATCTCTCATTCTTTCATCGAATCATTTTGCACAAATATTGAACTGTTATACGTCGCAGAGGATTTCTTTCTTATTATCACGTTGTATTGGGTTGTCCGGAAAATTCGTGCCGCAAAAGATTTAAATTTAATAAATGAAATTAAAAATTTAAATCTTCTGCGTTTCAATTTTCCTTCAAAATCGGCACGAACTTTTCGGACAACTCAATACATTCCGATTGCCGAGACATCAGAAACGAAATACATTTATTCGGCCATCGAACGGAGATGATTTAATTACGATGCGCAAATCCGTCGACAATCGGAACTGATTAGGCTTACGAGTACGTTAACGAAGTCAATTTTCGACGTTGATGCGATTGCCCGTTCTATCGTTCGCCATAGAATCAATTTCATGACGTCGTGATGTCAAAGGCCATCACCGCAATTTAATCGGAGCTCGCTTATGCCTCGCGATCTAGAGATAACCCAGAGACTATGCAAACGCTGGGATTTACAATATAAAGGCATTTATCGTCTTCAATGGTTTAATCGTTATCTTTAATAGTATTACAAAAAAAAAAAACAGTAGAGAACCGTAATGTATTATACAAAAAAAATTGCCGATTTTTAATTAATTTAAAATGTTATACATTTAAATATTAATATTCTTGCTTAAATATACACTAAATATCAGAAATAAGATAATATATAATTTAAATATTATTCAAACATCACAGTTAATAATTCTGAATACTAATTATCTTGTGTAAACGGGTAATTGTATATTTTATAAACAAGGGAAATTTATCATATTCATATATTGCGAAAACGTTAATCAAATATTTTGCTATGATTGTAGTATTATGATACATGTTATCTATTTCGCGGTTATTATTCGCGAAATTATTCAATTATTGTACTAAATACTTTATTATATTCATAATTTTCCGGTTTTCCATTTTTTATAGGTACAGCGATGGCTCCGTACGATTACGAAACCCCAATATCGAACTCATGGATCAGGATATATTATACCATCTCGCACTTGGCAGCGGTTCCCACGATCTGGTTGAGATGTTTGGTGATGTCAAGGTAAATCAAAGAAATTCCTATTATATTTGTAAAAGATCTGAAATACATTTAGATAAAAAATCTTTGTTGAAATAGTTGGACAAACTTTGTTGACGTATTTCTTAAGCAATTTTACGTCAACTTCTATTTAGTAAAAATTTAGTTGGATGCCATTTTGTTGTTTTTTTTTTTTTTTTTAATTATTCGATGCTCAGTGATATTTAATATGTCTTGTAACTAAGCCGGGATATTAATGATCTATTGAAGTAAGACCTCTTAAAAATTTCTAAATGCATAAGATTTATTTATATTAAAAGTCTAAAATTTAATATACAAAAAAACTTTTATTTTTAATCACTTTTAATATAAAGCTCAATATTTTCTGCAAATGTAAAGTTACATGTAACGTACCTGTGTGGTAATTTCCCACTCACAATATAATTTTTAATTTAATATAACATATATGCTGTATTATATTGTAAAATTACTTATATTGTAGAGTTGAAAATTATAATTAACAGGAGTTTGATATTTTATAGATTGGATTGATATTTTATAAATAAAATGGATGTAACCATTATGCGTTTCAATAAAAAATCACTTTTTTTTCTCTGAAATGTCATAGTACATACTTCAAAGACTTTTAGTTTATTTTATTTCAATTTATTAAAAATCATGACATGTTACGCAAAATCTGACATCGTGTTCAGAGAGAAAAATATCTTCGGGATATGTAGAGGAGAAGGTAAGTATTATGGCCAGTATATATGTATATTGTAGCCTCTCTTAATATCTTCGCTATTATATAGCGAATTCTAATGATTACTTATGGAATTATTTGTTCAGTAGTTACACTATGACGCTAATATACCAATACTTAATATTCAGGCACTTATAACATTTTTACTTTCAAATATTTCGAAACGTTTCTGAGGTACATTTTAATTATATCTACTTCCTTATTTTTCTTGAACTTGAACGTATTATCCATGAATATATGTATTTTTGAATATGTTATTTTATTCGACTGTGTATATTTTGAGTTATGCAAATTTAAACAATAGCATGACATTTTGTTAATTTGGCCCTCTATTGATATTGATTCTCTTTTTTTGCAGTTTTCATATCAAAATAATTATTTAATAATCGATTGTAGCTCTACTGTTAATCTATAATTTATATTACTATTTTTAGTACTGAGTACTATTTTAGTACTGAGATTTTCAGTACTGAGCAGCTTATATGCAGAAGTTATACGAATGCAATATATATATATATATATATATATATATATACATTCATTTGCATACATTTAATAATGTTTTACTTTTTTGTTAATTTTGTAACTAAATACTGTTTTCTAAACAAAACTAATATTTTAAGGCTATTTTTACGGAAGGTCACATTTATTTTTTCTTTGAGTCATTATGCAATGTCGTTACATTTTTATTAATAGTATCCTAAATAATAATATTTCGTAACTTTGAGTTTAGAATCGATTCAACAAAATTTTAATGAATGTAATTGTCGAGTTTTAAACTTAAATATTGATTATTAACAAAGTATTATGTAAAACGTAATTGCCATAATACCATCTTCTCCTCTACTATATGGCACTTTAAAGAGTATTTGATGTTATTTATCACGATAAGTCGGCTGATAAAGTAATAGTTGGTTGATAGACACTAATAGACACGTGCGTAATCTTGAACAACAAAAAGCGATGCGCGCGTGTGCATTAGATACACTTATTTTATTAGTTAATACTCGTATATTGCAAAACGTATTATGATATGTGAGCAAATATGTTATTATTAAAAATTAATTAATTAATTAATTAAATTTTATAAACGCAAAGCTCTATTAAATTAAACATTTTTATATATACTTTCATGTTGGATATTATGAAACTCGAACGACATAATTATCAGAATTATTACGTCGTTATCATAGTTTCACCATTTTTTTTCTCGTTAACGTTATTGTATTGTGTTTTAATCAGCGGCGTTATTTCTTCCTTTTTCTCATTATCTCACATCAACAACATAATAAATATTAAATGCAATTTCTTTTGATCAAATACAAATCACGTAATAATTACATATAGAGAGATAAGTATTTGGTATTTGTGATTATAATTGTGACTATAATATAATTGCATTAAAAAATTATGGAGAAGGTCCATTATTACGATTATTACACTACTATAATATTAATAATAATAATAATATGTTATATGTATAATTCTCTCAAATATGGAAAAATTATATTATAAATGATAATCTGAACTATTAATAGGTATAGATAGTTAAAATGTTAATATATGAATAGTAAATACAAATAATCATTTTTACGTAATGAATGCAATCGTCATTATAGTGAATGTTATATTCTATATTTTTATTATAACTATTTTCTTAACATTCGCTAATTATTTACATGGTAATAAACTATAAAAGAGATATGGTAAGGAAAAATTAATTTGCATGGAAAAATTTAATGTATGTCATAGTGTAAAGTTGTAAAATGATGATCGTATTTCAATGTTGAAACAACTATAATGATTAAAATAATCATAAATTTATAGTTGACTCAGAAAATGATTATAAATTACATTATAGTACTTGCAATCACTTTTTTTCTCCCAGTATATAAATAATAATTATCGTAAGAGATATTGCGATATCTATAGTATCATATAGATAGTATCGTATATGTATTTTTTATATCTCTTGTAATTATTAGAAAGATAATCCATAAATAAAAAGATATAAAAATTTGGATAAAGAGAAAGGTAGAAATTTTTTAAGATTTTGCTTGGGGATCGTTTTATTTCTATGCCTTTTTACGTATTTTTCTTAATAGAGAAATCGAAAATAATCATTATAATAACGCCAAATTTAAGGAAAAATTAGTACATCGAAATAAAATGAATAAAATCCTTATTCGCATGGATCGTATAAAGTTACTGTTAGTTATGTTTCAATAATTTATTTATAAAATTAATTAGATCAAATGTGAATAATATTGCATCATAAAACGTTAATTGGATTATATTTTTCATTATATCATTTATCATCTTACTATATACTCCAAGCGTTGCGCATCGCTTGGAGTCGGGGAAACGGTACGAGATGCGTGCGTGCGTGCGTGCGTGCGTGCGTGCGTGCGTGCGTGCGTGCGTGCGTGCGTGCGTGCGTGTGTGTGTGTGTGTGTGTGTGTGTGTGTGTGTGTGTGTGTGTGTGTGTGTGTGTGTGTGTGTGTGTGTGTGTGTGTGTGTGTGTGTGTGTGTGTATATATATATATAATAATATATATATATATTAGTATATATTAGTTAGTTAGTTACTTACTACGTTAGTTAAGGTTAATTAATTTAATTAAT
>NW_012130071.1:2236713-2239883 GCF_000143395.1 Atta cephalotes
GTGTCGTGTCGTCGTCGTGTGTGTGTGTGTGTGTGTGTGTGTGTGTGTGTGTGTGTGTGTGTGTGTGTGTGTGTGTGTGTGTGTGTGTGTGTGTGTGTGTGTGTGTGTGTGTGTGACAAATGTTACAATGAAAAATATAATCTAATTAACGTTTTATGATGCAATTTTATTCGTATTTGATCCAATTTGGAATTAATTTTATAAATAAATTATTGAAATGTAATTGATTTTAAATGTGATTTTATAACGATGCGAATAAGGATTTTATTTATTTTATTTCGATCTACCAATTTTTTTTAAGTCTGATGTTATGATAATGATTATTTTCGGTTTCTACGAAGAAAAATATATAAGAAAACATAGAAATAAAACGATCTCCGGGCAATAGCAAAATCTTCGAAAATTTCTATTTTCCTTTCTCTATCTCTAATAGGGGAAACCGGGGCTGATTGTCGTACGGGGTTGATTATCAAAATGCTTATAAATGTCAAACAGAATATGGCAGAAAATTCTCTTTTCTTAACTGTTGATTGCTGATATAATATTAATTTGTTGTGTAAAATGATTTGCACTACATTGTACGTATTATTTACCTATTGAGAGTTGAATTGATGTCGATTCCATTATTATTTTTTTCTTACTGAGTTATAGCGATTTTTAAGAAAATGAAGTTGGTGAGTAAATTTTTCGTAACACCTATCTTGTTGTCTGACAAATCTTTAGCATTACTATAATCGCGATATTTTTATATTCATAGAAAATGACATGGAAGATCTTTGCTATAATTAATTAATTATTATTCTGACAACGTTTGTGAATATAATCTCTTTTATTAAAAATAGTTATGTGGGGTAGATTGATCAAAATGGAACGAAGTTAAGTAACAATTAATCTTAATATCTTTAAAGAATACATTTTTAGAGAATATACTTACAAATATATTATATTTCATATGTTTTTTAATTTTTCATATAGAAAGTACTATAAAAACAAATTATGTATTTTATGATTAAAGTAATTATTTTATTTATATTATTACCATAATTACTATTATTTTTCAAAATATAGAACTGACTTAAAATAAAAATTGTATTTTTTATATATGTGTTGTCTACAACAAATATGTTAATCCTAGAACATGTGACAATCAATCCAGAACATGGGATTGATTGTCACATTTTCGAAACTTCATTTAAAATTAAATAACTTATTTTTATGATATGATGAATTTACGAGTTAATATTCTGTTTAATATACCTAAAGGATGTAAATATGTTATAACGTTTATAATATTTCAAAAAAATCACTAATCAAAAACTGTGACAACTGGCCTCAGCCGGCTCTCCTACTTTTCGAAGATCCCTTTCAGTTATACTATTGGAAAATTTATGTTAAATTTAACACATTTCTTTTGTCCCAAACGATTCACTCAAATTAATTTTATGTATCACTTATATATTAATTTAATAAAAGATGAATATGTTAGAAGGTAATACAAATAATTATTTTTAAAGAATAAATACAAAAAAATTAATATTGACACAGTTTGTATGACACAGTATGTTTTTTCCAGTAAAATTAACATTTATGATATCCGTTTATGATATCCATTTATTAAATCTGTTAAATTAACACATATTTTGTTCATTTATCTTAAAATTTTTGTTTTAAAACACATTATGTTATTTATTCATTTTATTCATAAATTGTTATTATTTTGGCACTAAAAGATGCTAAATATCAATTTAATCCAACATTTAAATAACATAATCACATTATGTTAAATTAGTATTTGAATATGTTAAAAATTCAACACAAAATTTTAACGAGAACTTGAATGGAGTATTTTTAACACAAATACGAAACGTTTTTTACCGTGCAAGTGTAATTTTGTCTTTTGATTATTAAAATAACTCTAATTTATCTTCTTTTCAACATGTATATTTAAACTTATCGCGTATAAACAGCAAAATGGTATGACGTAAGATGTTATATCACTTATTAATATTGGATTTGGCTTCCTGTGAGGTCTAAGAGGCAATTGCACATAATGTTCCCGACGGATATTTATTACATTTGTCAATAATCGATTAATGAACACATCCTTGCTTCCTGCACTTGACGTACGATCTGGATTAGAAATGGAAAGACGCACCACTCGTGACCGCGCAAAGCTATCGATGTCACGCGATACGCTCGTGATGTCAGCCAACATCAATAAATCGCAGAATATACTTCAATGACGTGCGATTACACCATCGGCTACCGCTCGTTTATTTTTACTATCGTAACCGATGATCTTTGACATTTAAGATGAATCAGGACGTTTGAAGATTCGGGTCACATCACTTTAACGATGAACTCGCCTTGCTGTCTCTCTCTTTGTTGATATTGTTTCTCTATTTAAACCACTTATTATTATACCTATTATTTGAAAGATTATTATTTTAACAATTGACCTATTTTCTCTTCTTTTCGTGCCAAATCACTTGATATAATTGCGCACTTCTCTCGTTACAGTTCGTTTGCATGGGCGGAACACCGAAAAGGATGGAACATTTCGCTAACTATATCATGCAGGAGATAGGTCACAAACTGCCAGCTGGAACGACCCTCCTCGATATTACCAAAAATTCTTATCGCTATTCAATGTACAAAGTCGGCCCGGTTCTCTCTATCAGCGTAAGTCTTTCATAAATACCTTCGAACGTTTCTTCGACGTGGAACATTTTTTTTCTTTCGACGATAATTTTATTTATCGTTAATTATCGAGAAAACGACGAAGTCAAGTATGACGACGGCCAAGTGGTTCTTTAAAGCACCTACTATGTTACTGCGATTGGAATGTGGAATAGACTATATACTGAAAACTCTACAGCCATGTTTCGAGCAAATTTACTTTTGCGTAATTAAGTCGTAGGTACTCGTTTAACAATTTAAAAAATATTAATGAAACGAGCGCGTTTATGATATATTTGAAAGTTGTTATACTTTCAAGTAACTAATTTCGCATAATTCGAATATATTGATCGAATATATTGATTTTTTTTGTATTAAGATGGAAATTATAATATCAAATAATTTTTATAATTGCATAAACATCAATATTTAAAAAATAATATACAATTTCAAAATTAATTAGATAGGAGCTTTTAAAGATTTTGAGAATA
>NW_012130071.1:2240609-2254746 GCF_000143395.1 Atta cephalotes
TAAATTAGTATAAGGAGTACGTTTAAGTTAAGTTTAGTTAGTAATAAATAAAATAACGTACAGTATATTAATTATATTNTTATAATAATAAATTAAAATAATATATATATATATATATATATATATATATTAAAGACTGATTTTAAATAAGTAATATCTTTAAAAGCAATGTCAATAATTTAAAGAAGAAAACAAATTCTTGCAGAGTATCGCGATAAAAAATGATGCTATTAATAAGAGAACACAATGTTTCTTCAAAAAGAAAATGTTGCAAAATTCTAATCTCTAGGTTGAATGTGGCGCCGACATAATGGAATAGACAATTCATTCCTAGCAGGCAAATAAATCCGCTAACATTCCACACTAATCACGCTCGGTATCTGCTTTATTCCGCTGTACTCTACTTATGTTGTTTACACACCAGGACGATTAAACCATTTTTTATCGCTTTACGCGAATTACACACGCAGTGTGCCGAGCAAGCTGAGCAGAACACAATTATATTATTTGTTGAAAGAAATTATTATTTATTGAAATCTTGGCAGAAATATCTCGGAGTCTTTATAAGTGAACGAATCTGATATCACAGTATAAGTTTTGTAGTACAAGACATATGTATATTGAAATAATAATCGGTTCCGTTTTCTTTAGGTACATTTATAATAAATATTACTATCAAATTTTATGAAAAAGGAAACTTAACAAAAGGAATCACGACTATGTATAAATAAAATATTTATATCTGTTTAGCATGGAATGGGTATACCTTCAGTAAGCATTCTGCTCCATGAAGTTATCAAGCTGATGTACCATGCAAAAGTAAAGGATCCAATTTTCATCAGGATTGGCACTTGCGGTGGTATCGGTCATGAAGGTGGTACGGTAATCATCTCAGAAGAAGCTCTCGATGAAATGATGAAACCTTATATGGAATTGGTTAGTGATTTTATAAAATACATATATAATAATAAAAAAGAGCGAAAAAAATTCGATAAGTTTAAAGCTTGTTATATTATTGTGTTTTTATTTTTTCTAACTAAATTAATTAATTAATTTTGTCTGCAGACTATGATTTACGATTCACGATTATGATTTACAATATAAAAGAATTAGGAGAATTAACACTAGAAATATTAAAGTCTGGTTTGTAGTTTTTTATAAAAATTATTCAATGTTGTATAAAAATTATACAATGTTTTTTATTCGGAGATCTTTTTATTTCTAGATTTTTCTATGTATTTTTCTTCGTGATTACCAAAATTATTATAATAAATAACAATTACCATTGTTATGATAATTTTTAGTTTCTTGGACGTAATGATAATTACACAAAGGAAAATTAGTACATATTGAAATAAAGTTAATAAAATTTTTATTAACATCATTACATAAAATATATACATATATTTTTCAATCACTTAAAAACTAGAGTTGACTCAACAATATGTACACTGGACTTGCAAATACCAATTAAGGAAATATCGGAGCAAACATCAATTACAGTTAAATAGTACAAATTACAGTTAAATAGTACAAATTAATTGTCAATAGTTTTAGTATTAAATGATAGTGCGTTGCAGATGGTACTTGGAAAATTGGTGCGTCGACCAGCCAAACTCGACCGACAGCTAGCTCGCGATCTAAAGGGTTTGGCCCATCGCGATGATCCTTATGACACCGTGATTGGCAAAACTATGTGCTCAAACGACTTCTATGAGGGCCAAGGCCGCCTGGACGGCGCATTCTGTGAATTCACCGAGGCCGACAAAATGGAATACCTCATGAAGTTACAAAAGGCTGGCGTAGTGAACATCGAGATGGAAAGCCTTTGCTTTGCCGCTCTAACACATCACGCCGGCATCCAGTCCGCCGTCGTGTGCGTGACGCTGTTGGACCGACTCAAAGGCGACCAGGTATTATATAATTTATGTAATTTATGTATTTTCGGCACTAAGCTCTACGCTTGCGAAGAATCCTATATATATATATATATATATATATGTCTTGAATGAATTTTGCGTCACGAACAGCGAGCTTTCGCGAGTTAATTTGCATTCTCATTTATATGCACTTTGCAAAATTGTGACAATTTCACGAAGTAAATGCATATTGTTTGTCGAACACAGAATTATTAATGAACAAAATATAGTTACATTACAGCTTGCTAATTTATTCAGATTGTCTATAATTAAACTTATCTATAATTCAATATGCGAACAGTCAACGCTATTGAATGTTTAATTTTTCGAAATTAATCGAGAACCACCTCTAAATTATCTTCATAATTTGTAAAGGTTCTGGCGCCCAAAGAAGTGTTGGAAGAATGGCAGATGCGACCACAGAAGCTGATCGCACGCTATATCACCATGTACCTTCAGCGCAAGGGTCGCCTCTCTCTCGAGGGCTCACATGGTTCCATGTACGTGAAGAGTCCACGCCGATTCAAACTGGTACAGCAGGAATCTGAGAATTACGATTAAATGATTCTTAAACAATCTAATCTAAATGTGCAGCCGCGAAGATCTCCCAAGATCGGACACGTCGCCGTCTGCTCGACTATCGGATGTACTTATGCCGCTCAAGCTGTTGTATCCATTTATTTGCTCGCGAAAAGTTGATTAATTCGCGAAGAAAGTCGCGTGATAACAAAGTATTGAAGTACAGAAGAGAGGAATTGAACGAAGGATTTGAGCATAGGAAAGGAGCATTTGAACAATTTACATATCATGCATCACAATACGATATTTTAGGCGTTTCTTGACAAATTATTGTAAACGTTTTATTTCTATGCATAATATTCAAATTGTTCAAATCTGCTTCTTCGTTAATTAAATCTTCCCTTAGATAGATTCCCGCTCGAAATATTAAAGAAAAAAAATTTTGTCGATGAGAATACTTCCGAGAACGGTTGACTTGTAACAGTTAAATTACGCAGTCTTGCCTTGCATTTTAGACTGCGTTCCATTATTCACTGCAATAAATATTGAAAATCTATAATTCATGTTACACACATTATCATAGATTTTCAATAGTCACAGTAAGTAATGAAATGCAGCTTTACTGTGCGTATGTCAATTTTGTTAAATATTCAATTGGACATTAATTTATTTTATCAACGAGCTCCCCGTATCCTGCGTTCTGTAGATTATTAATAATAATATAATAATCATAATTAAGAGTCATACAGTTCCTCGCTTTGCGAGAAAGCACGCCGCCGTTGCGCACACCATGAAAACGCGTTAATTCCTGAGACCTCCAAAAATTAATACCGGAGCAACCGCTAAAGTTGTACTGCTCGTTTCGTGCGGTGATCCAAGTACAAAATGTGCAGAAACTTACTACGAACTGCGCTCGAAAACAATGCACATTTTTCACGACCATATCTTTCGAGGCCGGATTGCATCAGTCTTGATCAACGTGATCTTTGATCGTAATTAATAAAAATTGTTTTTCGATCTGTAAAAATTGCAATTGAATCATTAACTTAAATTCTTGCTGTTTAAAACATCAATAAAAAGTACATCCAAAATGTACAGAATTATAATCGCTATAATAAGAAAATTATTTGGAAGGCGTTAATCAAAATGATGCAATCGGTATCACGTAGTTCTGTAGAGATTTAATTTTAGGATTCGCTGACAAGAACGCTGCAACACGCGTTTACGCATTCGCCAATAATGCACAATGTTTGGACGATTTTTTTCTTTTACTCGTTAAACGAGCGATGATGATTCTCTCGTAAATCTTCAGAGATTTGTATTGAGAAATTAGACGAAATCCGCTAACGGACCTATTTCGTGATTTTATTATGGCTTGCGTGTTGCGTCGAGAGCAGTTTCGAGAGAACTTGTAAATTTAGCTACGCGCGTCCGTCGGCATGTAACGTACGCACCCGACGACGTGGAATCTATGTATTAGCACTTTTAGCAGTTGGATAGGAAAGCACATTCCATATATAAAAGAATTATATATATAAATATAGTCAAACAAATAGCGCGTTTTCGTTCGACTGTTACTCGTAACGTGGGCGAAGACTATGTACACATACACGCAATATAGATGTCGGGAACACATTCGCAAAAATAAACGTCCTAAACTGCATGGAGATTGAATTAGGAATTACAATAAAAGTAACGTTTCAACAAATTATATTTTCCTCGTATGCGTTCCGGAATATTGAAACTCAGGTGCCTAAGAAAGAAGAAAAAAATGGCTAATTAATCCTTTCTCGGTTTCCTGCTGTGACCAATATAAGTTATAATAGAGTAAAATGAGAATGACCGATTTGTCACAAACAATGTAACTGCAATAACATACGTACGTATATATTTGATACTTTTCTGTACGTATTTGTCAAGATTGATCAGTAAAACATTCGTAATTTTAAATGTTGAATATTACAATTTTGTTAAAAAATTTTAAAAACAAGGAAGATTTTCAAATTTTTCTATTACATCAAGAAAAAGAAGTTACGCGAGTTTAATAGCCATTAATTATTTGTGATATTTTCAGAACAGTAGATAAATTTCTAAGACATAAAATTATAACGTTTATTAACCCATTTTCGTATACACTAAAAAAAAATAAATACTAAATTTGTTAATATAAATATTTGTTCGAATAATTATATAAGTAAATATTTATTAAATAAATATACATATATAGTTATTTGCTACAAAAATTATTAATTTAATTATTTAACTATTAATTTTTTTATTGAGTAAATGTATTTACTGTACTTCTGCAAGTAAATGTTTATTTAATACTTACTATTTAAATACTTACTATTTAAAGACTATTTAAATACTTACTATTTAAAGAAATATTAAGATTTAATAATTTTTTCAGTATATATTTAAAATTTTAAAATATTTAAAATTCATGTGCTGTTATGCATATAATTAAATTAAAATTATAATTAAATTAAAACGAAAGATATATTAATCGCAAAACAAACATTATAAATACAAGGAAATGTAATTATTAATTATAAATTACAAAATATAATCTCTATAACAAGGCAATGTGCGACGATAATTTTAATGACAGCGATCCTTTGTCCATATGATTTGGCAAATACCATTAAAATGTATTTTAGGTTCAAGATAGAAATTTCTAATTATCCCGTAACATTTTATACTTTACAACGAAGACATTATTAAAAATATGAAGATTCAAGTACAGAATATAAAATACAAAGCAATATTTTGCACTTCCTCATGATTTCGTATCAATCATAACGCGAAACTGCGTATTAACGAAAAAAATACTGCCTAGTCCTGAGCGCCCACGTTACGTCCTGTTCGTTATGATTAATATTTCGTTACATAATAGATAGCAAAGTTGTATAATTATGCGATACATCTTTATTATACTGATATTAAGATGGTTGTTAGCTGATGCGTACAATTTGCCTTCGTCATTGCGGCGCGAGGAGTTGCGAATACGTAATATCAATCGTAATTGTGAAATAGTATGAAATTTTCCTATTTTATATTTTCTTAAATTTTTCGGCATATTGATGCCAAACGAACAAATTTGGCAATACTTTCATTTTTACTTACTTACTGTGTTTTTTTCTTTGACTTACCTGAAACATGTGCTCTGAGATTTTACTTTTGATTATTTTTATGTGTCCAAAATAAAATTTATAAAATATTCAAGAAAGTTGTACACGAATAGCAGGGTACTCATTTTTATTATCTTCACGCATAAATTTTGTTCAAGTGCTCTATGAATTTTTAGAATTTAATTCAGAACAACAATGGTTCACTTTTTCAAAAAAAATTAATCTTTTAATTGAAAAAATTAAATTTCTCTTTGCTTAAAAAGCAATATAATCATCGTTCAATCCTTTATTTTAATGTCTTGACAAAAATCTTTTTGTAAATGTATAATTTTTCACCTTTTTAATAAGTTTTATAACATTCTCGTTAAAAATGTAAAAATGAAAATGAGATAAAATCTGTGCAAAATTATTCTTTAAATTTCTTTGTTATTCGAAGGGTAAGGTTTTTGAGAGAGACGTTCGCATTATAATGAAATTTTCACAAAAACATAAACATTTTTACTGTTTAAAATTCAGATATACATTTCGTAGTGCATTTTTAAAGAAGAATCCTTTAGGAATAAGTCTTACTATTAAATTTTTCGTGTTCTTTAGAAAACAAATTAATCACCTGAACGTGAAATTCTTTACTTTAATGATTAAAGAGATGGATAATTATAAATTTATGGTAAAACATTTTGAAACATGTTTCTTAAAAAAAAAAAGACTCGAATCTTTTGAAAATAAATGTTATTTTTCTCGCGATCCTTAAAAAACAAAATTAATCACACCACATAATCCTTTAAGTAATTATAGATGAATAATTATGAATTTATAGCAAAAAATCTCCAAGTACGTTATTTAAGGAAGAATTGAATCTTTTGAAGTCTTACTACTAATACGTATCATTCTTGGAACAATCATATATTCTTACCGAATCTTGCTATCGCCTTTCGCGTTTCTTTTCGTTCCACGAACAACGACATATCTGTGATGCGTACTTATAACGTGTACGAGGAGTATTAACAAAATGTACCTAACATTGATACGTAAAATGTATGTATATTCGTGTGACGATCTTATCTATTTTCCTCGCGAGTGCGTAATGGCTATTTCTCTACTTACAATGTTATAAATTACTCTAATAAAACCTTCGTTGTTACCCCTACCTCCCTTGCATATAATATATACACTATTGATCTATTATGTCTCGTTGAGAGATATATGTCTCGTCGGCCAGACGTTCTACATTGTAAATTTGTTAATAATCAGCTATCTAATTGTATTGTCACTGTAAACCGTTATTTATACACTAACCCACAAGACATCTAACGTGTCCTTTTAAGATTCCTGGCACATGGGTTACATAAAAGAAGGATAAAAAGAAAGAAAAAAATACTATTGTTGATTGTACGTTATAAAAGGACAATAAAAAAATATTATGTACTTGACAATCTTAATTTTTTGTATTTCCTTCCTGAAGAAGATAATCGGATTCAACTAGAAAATTGCTTATTATATCTGAAAATGTGATAAAGACATGAAGAGGCGGGCTGAAGATGCAAAGATAATGCATATTTATAAGATAATGCATTATGAAATAATAACAAACAAACTTGTGTCTGAGGATGAATATCATATTTCGTAAATATTAAGAAGTGATGCATTACGCAAGGACTTTGCAAATTCTTTGACAATCCGACCGCTCGCCTCTTTGACAGACTTAGGTGGACATTTGAAGATCAGTTTTCACTTTAAGTGTCGATCGATGATCCAATTTGGCTTCTAGCTTCGTCGTTTTTCCCTCGTGAAAAATCCGCATATCAAATCCATAGAAATGGACAGACATGATATATTCCAAGAAAAGTCATATTTAATCTCTTAATATTGTCAAGGAAACTATAAGAACAATTCATATATTAGACAGTATTAGGCATTGACTGATTTTTTTATCATCTTACTTACAAAAAAAAAGGAAATATATAATATGTATTGACGTAAATTAAATTATAATTTCTGAAGAAAAATTAAATTATCTCTTAAAATCTGCTTTGCTTTTTATTCTTATTTTCTATTTTTTATTCATAGGTTTTAAAAAAAAGATCGTTTTAATTTTGTAATAATCAAGAAATAAAATACTTAAGTTAGTAATAAAATTAGCATTCATCAGAATACATTTGGCGATCGAAAAATAATAATGACAATTTATTTTCTTGTTATTGCTAAGAATGAAAAAACGGAGATGCATTGTTATTTCTTGATTCATCTTCGCACGGTGATCGGGAGTGTCGAGGGAGAAGGACGAGAATATGAAGAGCGATTTTATTATACTGGAATTTCAACTCCTTACACAGATCATTATTAATATACAGTTAGATGTAGGTATCGACACTGAATATCGAGTATAGAGCACTACTTCGTCACCGCGCCACGGCAATGACGATAATAGTAACGACGGATAGCGTGATGATAATATCATATAGCAATAATGATGACATCAATGTTCAGACGTAACAATCTCACTATGTTAATTGGGTCTCGCTTAAAATGTTTTTAAAATGCCTGTGGGGAGATTCATATATCCGTCTCGTTCGCGTTCGTCTCGTAAGTGTGACGCCGTCGATCGTTACCGCTGTTACTCTTTCAGAGCACTTCCGTTTGCGACAGAAAACGATATTCAACTAAACAAGCTCTCTAAATTCTTTGGAATGGAATCTCACTGTAAGATATTATAGTTCGTCCCTATTTCAAGATTGTCTTAATGTTTCAAGATGCTATTACGGTCCTCTGATTGATTCGTGACTGTATTTAAAACAGTCTTAAATACAAGAATCAATTATAGATAATCTTGAAAAAGAGCGACTCAATTTTCAATCTTTAAAAGAGAGATTTCACTCTAAAAGCAGAGAGAATATTAACAGACGCATTTCGGAAACAAAGCACGTTAAGTGTTATCGAACCGGTCGACAATTCGTATAAAAAAATTTCTCATTCTTACAAAAAGTTCTCTTTTTGAGTCCTTCTCTCGAATGATAAATGTCGTCCGGTTCCATGTCTCATAACGCGCTATAACGGAAGTTATATCGCACGGGCTCGCAGCACTTTGTGTAACGTACAGTTAGATGTTATATTCGGTTCTTTAGGTCTCTACACGCGCGTATAGGCCATAACTACTTCCTTTTATTGCCGTCGCTGTTCACCAGGAACGTAAGTATAAAACCGCACCAGCTGTGCAAGCCCGCGCTCGGTTTTGCAAAATTAAATTTTCGCTGTATCCAATGACCTACATATCGATTTATGTAGAATGTTAAAATTTTCTATTTTGTTCATCGTTTCTCCAATAATCCCTTGTAATATTACATAGATATTCATCTTTCAACTGTTATTACAATATATAACAAGTGACGGAAATATAGAATTGATAATTTACATAATGACAATGATATATATATTATCCAATTTTATATCATAATAGATAATGAATTGTTCTATTCTCTAGAGATACTGCGTTTATTCTCTATTCATCGTGGCGTCAGCATCGCGTCGAACGCGTTTAAGAAACGGGACAAAATTGTTGGATACATTTGTCTTAAACTACGATGATAATGATAATAATAATAATAATAACGCATATCTACTGTACGAATATCTTTAACTGTTGTTATATCAAATGTATCGAGTACACTGGAACAATATCTAAACTTAATCAGCCTCTTTATAATCAACAGCTATAAAACTCATCTTGATGTATCATAAATTTTATCTTAGCTATATATTATAATTATATATAATTATATCGTAAAAGTACCGTGAATGCGAGTCACTCGAGTCCCACCGGATAGACTCAATTCGACATAACGACATACATTTATTGTATATATCGTACTCTTACGTCTATATTACGTGAAGCCTTTAAACAAACAAGAGTCAGACAAGGTTCATCCTTGTTCGATTTTCATCCGTCCGATGCCATTAAAATGATTGTTTAGTTTTCCGTGAACGAAGATTATTTATCTTTTAAAGTAACTAGACTGTTAATAATTAGAACCAATTTCATTTTCATGTAGATTAATAATTCAATTACAAACTTTTCAAAGCAGATTTCACCTACTTTTGCGTTACAGCGAGCTTTGAAATTACAAAAGCGAGAAGAAGGCTGTCATTCTGAATTCATTTCTCAGATTACAGAAAAATTATCGTGGCTTTAGCACGGATAAGCTTATTGTAAATCGCTTGAGGCAAATTGCACTCTGCAAACTTGCTCGTTTATAGGCTTCATATAAGTGAGAATCAAACTCGTAATTAGTACAATATTCACTTGAATTAATCTTACATGCCTACGCGTACTATCACAAGTTGCCTAAAGAAGAAAAAATGTATCACTCTTATCTATGTAACCGAAGTTCTGCCATCACCCATCACCGATTGCAGCGTGAGAATGCGCTCTCTGGCATTTAGGAAAGGAACGAAAAGCAATGAGAATCGCGTTAATTTCCGATCTTGAGCCTTACCGACGTTGAAGCAATTCGTTTAATCACATTGCTCGGAAATTAACATCGTTCACAAGAATAAAACAAGTCAATCGATTGGAGGAGAACAGAGCGAGAATACGAGATTGACTCTTTCTATTGAAACTTGAGCATAGCAAACGACTCGACTTAGTCTGTATCGCTGAAGTAATCGAAGGCTTCAGCGAAACAATGATCAATTCATTTGAGAATCTAAAAAAATTAATCTCAATTCTGTCAAATTTAATTCCAGGATTAATACTAAAACGTATATAGAAAGATTAATTTTCTCTAATTCTAAAAAAAGTTCGTCCACTATATTGAATCTTTCAATAGTAAAAGCATCACTCTCATCAACAAATTTGCCACATAAATGTCTCTCAAAAGTTCTTTATGAACTTAACCATATGATCCCACGGTTCCATGAAGATATTGAGCAGGCATTGATGAGATTCTTGGAGAAACGGAATCCATCCAATTATAATTTCATTTTCAGCGATATTACATTACGTTTCAGATGTCATATCTAGGGTGTCAAAGAGTGGAACAGTGGGATGAAATGGAGCAAAATGGAGAAAAAGATACATGAACAACGTTTCGTCTCGCAAGAGAAATTTGTCATACTTTTTGGCACACCAGTTTCCCTTGTCTTCCATATCGTGACTTAGGGCTGCTTATTATGATAGTGGCATAAATCAAATCCTGAAAATCTTATTTAAGCGATTTAGAGTGAATACCGTTACATCAGATTAGATTGCACCAATAAAGATGATTCTGCTTTTCTATCTGTTGTTCGATCTAGATTTGAAAAAATCAAAGAAATCATTAAAATGCGCCCACCAAATACGGATTGTAATCTTTTTAAGAATTCGATTCTTACACCACCATCAAAATAAAAATCGTCAATCAAAATCGCAGATTCTACTCGTTCTCACTTGTGGATCAAATGAATTCGCCTGCGCGATTACTAACTCACGCAATATTGTTTTCGTCTCCAATCATTATTTTACGACAATACGAACAAATGCTATTGAGTGAGCTACATACAAGTGTATGCGTACTAGACCGTTACGATTAATGTAAATATATTGTCGAATATATCCAGAAACTCAAGCTTCAAGTTTATCGAGTTCAACTGTCCGCTTCGAGTTCTCGGCGAAACGTGTACGGCATTTCGACCGAGGGTCACTCAGTTCCGAGGGGATCCTCGATCAAACCCGATGGAATAATTAACACGTTGACACAGGAGCACGTAGGAGGCTTTCCGGATTATATGCACCGTATACTTTTGTAAAACAGAATCGAAACCGTGACTGGCGAAAGTTCACAAGTTCATCCGCCGGCGTTTCGATGATCGATATACCGTTCGCCCATTAGTATTAATCTTCGTTATTCATGTAAGGGACAAGGGCATTTATAATTAAATCCTTGGTGTTGGTCTGAGTATCCAGAAGAGCAATATCGATATACTGCCTCGTGCTCCTTCGCAACTCACAGCTTCGATTTGTTTAGGTGAACAAAAGCGCATATATCCATTTGTTAACTCTTCGAGCTGATTTCACACGACAAATAAGTGACTGCATAGTATATTTGAAATGAAAGTACAAAAAATCGACTTTTTCTCTTAATTTTTTAAACGTAAAATAACAATTAAATGATAAATTCCTATAAAAAAAGAATAATATATTATTTCATAATATATTTCCCAAAGAGTTAACAATATCCCTTTTTTTTAATACAATTAAGCTTATAAAGCGCGTACATCTGCAATATCTTTCCCTCACCGATACAATCATTAGCGCGCGCGCGCGTGCGTGCGTGCGTGCGTGCGTGTGTGTGTGTGTGTGTGTGTGTGTGTGTGTGTGTGTGTGTGTGTGTGTGTGTGTGTGTGTGTGTGTGTGAGAGACAAGAGTTAAAAAACTCTTAAACTCATCACACGCTTTTCGATCGATACCTTCGTCTATCTATGTATTTACAGGACTAGAGTCTTACTTAAAATCTCGGCTGCTTGCTCGAGGAAAGTTTCGAATCCAGAATCGGGAATCGATAGTATCGTCGTCGAGCAAGCAGAAAATTATGAGCATAACGCGTGTGTTACCTTAAGAACTATACTTACTTTAAATATACTACGCGATTAGTACCCACCGTTTTTCATACGATAAAAGTTACTCATCAACGCAAATTCACTTGGTATTCCAACTAGCACCATTCTACGGAATATCATTGAGACGCTTATTAACAATTAACACTCGACTGATATATAGTTTTACGCTTCTAAACTTAGCGTTCATTAAGATACATTTCCGTTTTATTTTAATAATTAAATCTATTGGTTACGTAATCAAACACTTATGCAATAATTGTACAATATTTTCATCTTAATAATTTTTTAATAAAGTTATTGAAAAAGTATTAATATATATGTACATATATTTTTTCTCATATATTCCCTTTACGTTATTTCGACTTCTCTACCTTAACATAATCTTCATTTCTTTAGATTTGTCAAGTTTAGAATTAATGATATAAGACTGCATGAATCGCGATATTCATTAAAGAATAGTATTCTTTTCTTCTCGTGATAAAGCTCGTATTTCCAATTATTGCGCATCTATCTGTTTTCTGTGAATATTCAGAGCGATAAGTGTTAATTAGCGTCACAAAAACTTCGTATTCAGTTTCGGTCAATTCCATCAAAAGCACTTAATCCAGAGCGTCATGTTGAAGATCGTGTTACTCGTTAAAATCTGCTCTCGACTTGCTTCTCATCGCGAAACATCAACAGCGCGGGAAGAATTTCGCTTTTCGTCTTATTACCAAGATAATAAAGCGTGCAATCTTCTTGCATGGACGATCTTTTACGAAACGTAACGCGTGTCTTTCATGCTCGATCCAATTTCTTACAAGTTTCGGGAGAAAAGGTCGACATTTGAGAATAAAAGGATTGATGGTATTTGCCAATATGCAAAATTCAAAATTCTGACTTTAAGCTGAGCTCGCGATCTTATATTGAAACAGGAATATTTTGATGGAACGATGTTTCGCGATTCATTGATTGTTCAAATTCATGATGTGAAACAGCAAGGTCAATACATATGTAATGAACAGTAATGGAGAGTAGAATTTAACAAGCTTATTAAAAATATATATTAAAATCATTAAATCATCTTTCTTTCAATAAAAACGTACTAATTTTAATATTTCAGTTAAAAATAATCTCAATTTCAGATCTATTTGACATAATTCGTAATGAGCTAAAATATTTATATTACTAAAAATTCTAAATATCCAATTTTTTTAAACGTTACAAATTAAACTATATGTCATTCAACTGTAAATAAATATTTTATTCCTGCGTAATAGTAGTAATAGTAGTGGATAATAGTAATGGTAGTATTAGTAGTAGTAGTAGTACTAGTAGTAATAGAAATGGGTAGAACTTTATCAGTCCCTATATGTCTGAACCTAGTCAAAGAGTCAATTAGATCTAAAGAGTTTCCGCTCGTAGTCAGTACGGATTACGAAATTTTTTCGTATATATGTGATGCAGGATTTGAAACTCGTGATCTGTTACGTGATATTATGAGTCTGTCACATGAATCTATATGAATCTATCTCTTATTTCTGCGGTTCCTGCGTAAATCACAAAAAATAAAAATAAAATAAGGACTAATAATAATTATTTTCTAATTCAACTAATTATTTTTTATAAAATCTAAATTGTATAAAAAATAATTAGTTAAACTAGAAAATTTACTTATAATTACTTATAATTAGTTAAATTAATTTTTCTAGTGTGTATATATATATATATATATATATATATAAAACTAATTATTTTTTGAAATTTATGTCAGTGAAGAAATAATTAATTAAACTAGAAAATAATTAGTCCTTATTTTATCTTTAACTGACTTATGCAGGAATAAAACATCTATTTACAAAACGACATATTAATTAAAAATCATCGTTTATTTCTCAATATGTGCAATCACTGCGATGGAATGTTAGATATATATATGTGTGTGTGTGTGTGTGTGTGTGTGTGTGTGTGTGTGTGTGTGTGTGTGTGTGTGTGTGT
>NW_012130071.1:2254766-2275161 GCF_000143395.1 Atta cephalotes
GTATATATGTTTGAGACTTTCATTCTCTTACATCTCTATCACTTTGATTCTTTCAGTCATAGTTGTTCCGATTTCTCACCGTTTTTTCTATCAAACTTTGATTTCATAATTTATTCAAGTATTCCCGAAATCTTTCTCTCGTCGCCTCTTGTCACGATTTAGCAACACGAATGTCTTCTACGATAGATTGTCAATGGTTACGGTCATTCTGCTAGTCGTTTCATCCTGACTCTCAATCTACTAGTTGATACTTCGAGTAATCTTTCTTAGAGATGTCGATACTTATGTAGAATTATTAACTCTTCACACATTAGACATCTGCTTCTTATTTCAGAAATTACGTAAGTGGTTTATGCCGATGTAAATTCGTGAGTGACATTTTACGTGATAAAAGATCCTACATAATCCTACATAAATTCAATAGTGATATTCAACCGCGACAAATAATTCACATCGTTTCTCAAAATCGTTAATGTGAAATATGACATCATTTCTCTCAATTAAAATCTTTGTCATATTTTAAAATAAACGGATTTTTAAAAATTGACAAATTACAAAGCCAATTTATTTATAACAAAAAAAGGCTGAATTATCGCGCTGAATTGCACGGAAATTTGTCATGTTATCTAACTTGAACGTCGATCAGGTTTTTCATTGGATTATATAGATGAATCGGGCCGGAGATAATTCGTTCGGATTAAAAATAAGAGCGTTTCCTCAATTCTGTGCAAATTGGACCGAACATCCTATTGGTCCATCTAGGCTCTGAATATTTGCCAGTGCCAGCTGTTTGATCCATAATGGTTTATCTATTTAGTTAACGTATTTACCTACCTGGATCAAAACGAGAATTTTCATCGCCCTCATGATATCGATTTTCATGATTGATTCACGAGAGAGAAGAAAGCCTTCTCTTCCCTCCAATATCAAGGATTGGTATTGGAAGTTGAGTCATGAAACATTAAAAATATGTATAAATACATAGTATATATCCTGATAAATGCGGTTTAGGACATTTGTCCTAATCATTATCACTATTTTTCAGAGTCCTATTTTACACTGCTAATAAGAAATTTTGATAAATTGAATCAATCATACAATCTTCCAGATTGTAGCATAAAATAATGTAATAATAAGCAATGTGCAAACATATTTGTTCACTATCCTTTTTGACCCCTAAATTTCTGCTATGATAAATTTAATAACTCGCGAGACCGTTTCAACGCTGAAGGGTTAAGGAGGAATGAAATCATATGAGAATGAAGATCATAAGAGCAAGAGAAAGGAGAGGACATGGATTGATCTCGACCTCTCTCACTTCGTTGGATCGTGATTTGATGTCTGTTGAGGGAACGTGCTAAATCGCGCGCGAGGATACCTTAAGAACTACTTTTGGCCAGAAACGCGCCCTGTTGCAACGAATATCTACCGGGATGTAAATGTTCGAGACGGTGGAGCTTGGCGGTAATGTAAATAGGAAGGTGTGTCGCTCGAGTCGAGAATAACTGAGACTTAATTAATGCGCTGATAATGCGAAACCATGCTCGGTGTCTCCCCTGCCAGACGGTTCCCTTTCCATGCGGGAGAAAGGGATGCCGCGACAATTTTGGCGTACCGTTGGGAATAATCCTTAATGTATAAAGAGGCAAGAGATGTTTATGTATGGCATTAATTTATAGACATTCATGCAAAATTAGAATCTCATAATAGAAAGTAAGCTAGAAATTAATAATTTATGATTCCATATTTGTAACATTAAATAACTTTTCTAACATAAATAATTGTTCATTTTTTTGTAAATTTTTTTTAAATTAATTCCAATGTCCAAAGTAACAGTTAATGCTTTTTCTTTTTATAGCAATTGAAAAATTTGACTCGCTGTTGCGTGCATATTTTTATTATGACAGCTAAAAAAAAAAGAGAGCGCATCGATAATAACAATTGAAATTTATAAATATCAAATTTGTTCTACCGATGGACTACAAAAGCATCGCGAATCAAATTTAATTTGCAAAACAATTTTTTCTGTTGCAGAACATATAAGTTCTGTTATATATAAAATAAACACTGACATATTTTTAATTAAATAATAAACGACGAATGTACAAACGTATTATTTTTTTATACGTGCAAACTCATTTATTTCGCTTTCCAGGCGAAATATAGAATTCTTAAATAGATAATAGCACTATATATTTACTTGATAAGTTTCCGTACACACAGTGCACCATGTATTTGTACCATGCTCGCTAACGTGTAATTTTCGAAGGTTATCATATGCATTAAATAGCACTTCTGGTCAGTAGCGCGTATTGCGTACTTCTCTAGATTATCAATAATGCACAATAGCATTCTAATAATGTAACAGAGACGTCGAAGGGCGATCGATTTCCACAATAACTTGGAAATGCAAAATTTTTCAATGTCATTTTTATTTTTCGAATTTTTCTGTACACAGTGCTAGAAATTTCCAGTCATCGTAATTTTTCCATTTACATATATTTGTACGATATGCCATCGAGCACTAGAAAATGGAGATACTGAGCATGGTTTTAATCGAGAGATATCATCGAGCAATGTTTCCGTAGCAACGATATTTCACGATAATAAAACTATCGTGCAGAGTACCGTTAATCAAGCGATAAAAAGTGATGGGATCCATTAAGAGATCCCTCATTTCCTAACGTCAATGATCAACCCTCTCGGATCTTGCGTCAATTGGGATCTAAAACGATCAAGCTTAAAACGGAGAGTTTGATAGATCGAACGGGTTGACATTAACCAACGTTAACCAGCCATCAATCACTTGCCTCCGCCAATTTTACTCATGCATCGTGCATGCGGAGACCGTGCCCGATCAAAACGCCGCGATGAGATCAATTAACTCTCAGTTACCCGGATCGTGGCGCGTAACGCAAAACGCATCTTCATCGTTGTTGTCGCGTTATCTCGCAGACGAGCGAGACGCTCCTAGAACTAGAGATGGGCAAATTCGAATTCGAGTCGAATCTTTTTTAAATAAACGAGAAAATAAATTTTTAATTTATAAGTATTACCAAAAAAATAAACATTATAACAAATATGTATTAAAAAGGCCTTCTGAAAAATAAGATTTCTTTTTAATACATTTTGTTATATAATGTTTATTTTTTAATATATCTATAAATGGAAAATTATTTATTTTTTAAATATAATTTTTTCTTCTTTAATGTAAATTCAATTGTTTTAATGTAAATTCAAAAAAATCTGATTCGAATTCGATTCCTTTTTGAATCCAGAAGATCTGAATCTGATTCAATTCGACGATTTGATTTGACGTAAGAACTTTAAATACAATTCGATTCGTTTTCAAATATATTATCAAAGATTCGATTCGATTCAATTCGATCTTATAAATAGTTGATTCGCCCACCCTCTAAATCGAGACCTGCTGCTCGTCGCAACGGTGCACGAAGCCGTGTTGCTGCTGCTGTAGTTGTTGCTGCTGCTGATGCTGCAGTTGCTGCTGTCATCCGCTATTTTGTTCGGGTAGCAGTATGCTGACCGATTTGCGATTCGCTGTAGAAACAGCGTGATGGCCGTCGTTCGTTGCGGCCAGGGCAGACGTCGGTTGTGGCCGATGGGACGGTGCGACCACGCGCACTTCCGGCCTAGGTGAAGCTTCTCTCAAAGGGCTGCCAACGCCTACCAGTTCTTCGGGATTCGTCGCCAGTACTGCCGATGGTCTGCAACGACCACAAAAAAAATCATTCGCCTCATGAATGCGCGTATGTTCGCTTCGATCATGTAACCCATTAATTCATACTCTCTAAAATTTGGAATAGAATCTAATTCTAAAGAATAACAAAGAGTGACAATTAAGTTGAAGTCTTCATTGAGAAAGTCATTTTTTTTAAGAGTGAGATTTCACTCTTTAAAATTAGATTCTACTCTAAAGATTTTAAAGAATAAGACGAATGTATTTCATACATTTTCAGGATTGCCATAAATTCCTCATTCTAAAATCTCATCTATAACTTTTCCTGATTTGAAAATAAAATTTCATAATTTTCCTTAATGTTTTCAATATCTTGAAATTTTTTTTAATTTCGTACTAATTTGAAAATTTCAAATATTTTGTTAAATGAATAATTTAACACAGCAATGTAAATTACTATATTAAAAGAAAGGATTGATTGCTGCAGCAATTTAGATGGTATCGCATAGCATTTTTAATTGGCTGCAGTAACCAATTTTTAGTTGCGTTAATCTATCCGCAATATCAATATATGATTTCGATAAATTAACGTAACGAAAAATGATATATTTTACCATCTAAATTTTTGCAACAGCCAATCTTTTCTTTCAGTGTACTATAACTGTTAAGTTAGTAGTATTTTAAAATTATGTAGATGTAATGTACGTACATTAAACTTCTTTTGAAGCTAAAAATTTTAATTTTCCAGAAAATTTTACAAAATTCTCTAACTTTTTTTCTGTTTTTTCTATTTTCAATTGATATTTTTCTGATATTTTTCTGATTTCCAATTTTGTGATAATCCTGATTTTTAAGTTAGCTCAACCTGGATAACTTAATCTTTTCTTTGCGTTTATTTGCTTTTAACATTTTTCAATTTGTATAATATTATATATTGTATAATATTATATATTGTATAATATTATATAATATTATAGTATAATATTATAGTATAATATATTAGATGTATAACTTTGCTTTCGTCGTTTTTTTTCCGAAATTCGAGGCTTTATTGTAAAAAACTGGTTATACATTTATGATTTAAAGTATTGTCCATCGCTGGCCACTACTTTCTCCCATCTTTCGGGTAGCGTACGAATCCCGCGTTGAAAAAACTGGTCATCTTTTGAGGCTATCCACGAATTGATCCAATTTTTTACTTCTTCATAAGACCGGAAATGCTGGTCAGCCAGGCTGTGTGCCATTGATCGAAACAAGTGATAGTCAGAGGGAGCAACGTTTGGAGAATACGGCGGGTGGGGTAGGACTTCCCATTTCAATGTTTTCAAGTATGTCTTGACCACTTTCGCAACATGGGGAGCATTGTCATGCTGTAAAATCACTTTATCGTGTCTCTCGTTGTATTGCGGCCGTTTGTCTTTCAATGCTCGGCTCAAACGCATCAATTGCGTTCGATACCGATCACCTGTGATTGTTTCAGTCGGTTGTTTCAGATTGTTTAACAGTTCATAATACACTACGCCGAGCTGATCACCAAATACAGAGCATGATCTTGGACGTCAAAATCACCGTTCTTGAAGCGTTGAAATCACTCACGACACGTTTTTTCATTAATAGCGGCCTTACCATAAGTATTTGAGAGCATTCGATGAGCCTCAACCGCAGATTTCTTCATATTGAAGCAAAAAATTAAAATCTCCCGTAAGTGACGAGAATTTGGCTCGTAAACTGACATTTTCAATCGAGAATAACTTTATGATGCAGACACAAATCGACTAATGTTTCTATGGGGTTATGTTGACAGATGCTCAAGTTTATTGTATGACGTCTATGATCTATTTATTTCGATCACCACTTACCGCTAAAGCCATCTATAGGAAAACGGCGGAAGCAAAGTTGTACACCTAATATATATAATGTTGATGATTTAATTTATTTCTTTTATAATTGCAAATTTAATCTTTTTAAAAGAAGAAACAATAATTGATGATTTTCTAAAAGGGTCTGTTCAAAATTAACTTACGAATTAAACATTTCCCTCTCTTTATCGTCTCATTGAGACAGAGAACAAAAGAAATAGTTTTACTCAGTGATTGACTGCTCTAATATTTATTTTTATTTTCTATGTGTTTCGACAATGGAAAAATGTTTAGTTTGCAAGCTAAATTTTGGATAAACTTATTTTGAAGTAATCTATGGATTGAGAATTAAAAGACAACGGTAAACAATTCATGCATTTTAATAAATGAAATTTGTTACTTTAATGTTAATTAATAAATAAATGAGACTACTAAAACTTTTGTCAGAATTTGTCAATTTCGTATTTATTTATTGGATTATTGTGTTAACTCAAATAAATAATTTCATTTTATCAATTTCAATTTATACTGATATTATAGATTATCTTGTTTTTTGCGGAGGCGCTTAATTTATTTCACAAAGTGCATCGCTATCGCTATTTATTTGACGTGTCAGAATCAAGTAAGATAAACGAAATGTTTACATACCTGTGCTGTGGGGGTGGCGTGGGTGTTCGTGATAGAGGGAAACTGGCGACTTCCCTCGTCACCGAAAGTGACCGGATCGAGCCGAATGTTTGGTCTGGCGATAAATTGGCCCCGACGCTTTGTACCATGCCGCTACTGGAACATGGACATCGGTTAATTGCCAATTAGGCTGTTCACGGAGAGTGCACGCCGCAGTGCTCTTCTGTCTTAACCCTTAAGTTCTCTCCGAATGTCTCCAAAAGTGACTCAACTCGACTTTGTTCTTACGTTTCGCGGAATACAAGTGAATCACTTATTCGAGGGGTTCTGACCAACAGTAGACTAACAAGGAAAGTTCAACGACCCATGAACTCAAATAGATTTGAAACTTCGCGCGGATATAGATTTTAGGGAACGAAGCGACCGAACCTTCAAAGAGATAAACCAATTCTCTTAAGTTTCTCCAATATCTTGGAAATCGTCTAAATTATTTTAATTAAATCAGAAACATTACAACTTTTTTAATAAGTATAAAACCTTTTTTAACAAGTATAAAAGTAGGATTTCAAACAGTCCTTGAAAAAAATTAATTTGTAATTTCTTGTTCTGAGTGTTCTAACTTGAAAAAGAACACTAGTATATGAAAGTATTCTAAAAAATCTTAAAAAAAACTGACGTTGTCAAATGTAATAAAGATAAGTAAAATGAGTAAGAAAAAAACTTGCGATATTTCAGTACACTGTAATTTGCTCGAGTATGTTAGTCCTGGATTAAATATGCCTCATGATCGCGAGATGACGCATCGATTCTTTTTCTAATAGTTCTTAAGAAACTTTACACTTCGTTGCTCCGGGCAAGGTTCTACCGGATCGTTACGAAGACGTGATTAATATAATATACGCAAGATAATAATCATTCTCACACTTGTATACATGCACCAAAACGCGTTATTAAGTCCAACTTCGATCACACCTTCAATGACTGAGAAAAAGGATACATACTCCGATTTACGAGAAGAGAGAACTGACTCTTCTTTATATATTAAAACATGATTAACTTCCTGTCAGAGAGATAAAAAGAATTCGAGGAGATCTTTTATCGATATGAGGAAATATGTAATGGACGGATTCTGTGCTCTTCGTATAAACGAGAGATTCCAGACAGACTGTGTAAAAAAAAATCTGCAAAGGTTGACATATAAAAATTCGCGCATATATGAAGGCTTACAACAGATATATCGCTTTCATATACGAGTCATCTCTCACACTCCTTTTGACTCTCGTCGCGCTGTTAACATTTGTCAAGTGACGAAAAGTGAATTTAAGAATGGAGCTGATCGATAACTTTGAAATGATACAGACTATAGACGTACCCCACGCATTCAATTTGTCTCTACATGCAAGGCATCTATGCCCTTTGTGAAAAGGACGCCTCGTTCTTGTCCCACGTTCTACTAAGAATCGCGATTATTTTAAGGATTAAAACGCTACCATGAGTTGGTATAAGTGACTTTTTCATGGAATTTCTCTAAACGTTACTAAAACATTGAGAAGATACATTGTTAGATATCAAAGGAACATTGGATATCTAATCCTTTGAGTTAAATAACATTTTATTACTACACAACATTTTTAACTTCTATGTATATCCAAATGTAAATCAATTTATTCTAAGTTATGTATTTTAATGTAACGTTATGAATTTAACAATGTACACGGAACTATATATTATCTGTTGAAAAATATCGTGCTGAAGGCAGACTATCCTAAAAAATATTCCATTCACACACACTTTCAGAAAAAAATATGTGTATCATATTGCTGACTAAATTGAAAATTTGATTAATCTGTTCTTTATAATGTTTTTCGTTTTATAAAAATACTGTTTTTCTTTTCAATTTTCAATGTTAAATATTTCATACGCACATATTGTAAGATTTTCTGGTCAAGATTCTTATGAAAGAATAAAGATATCTTTGTCAAAAAAAAACACTTACACTCCACCAACTTCGTTTGACTCTTATAACCCTTTATTTTATCTTTTTGTCATGCTTTAAAATAATAGAGAATCAAAATTACAATATTGTATATTGTTTAAATATTGTTTAAATAAAAATCTATTTATAAAACTAAATAAATATATAGAATTAAATATAAAATATTACTTCTTATTATATATTATATATATTTTATATATTTTATTTTAATTGCAAAAAACTATAGCTTATTAAGTTTCATTATTTAATACAAAAATTATTGATATGTATAAGTAATATTTTAACAAAACATTTTTTTAATCAATTTTCTAAATTAATTTATTCTAAATAAACTAATTTATGCAAATTTTTTATAACAAATGCATAAAGATAAAGTATATCATATAATACGCATAAAAATATTTATCAGCGTATACAGTGCTGACAAAACAAGTCTGCTTATCTCATTAATATAGATACGTATGTATAGCGTGTCTTGCTTTCGTGCCACGGGAATTCGCGAAACGATTATCGGACGACAGGAAATAGTTGATCAAAGTGGATGATTATCGATATTGCAGTAGAAGCTCTCTGATGCTTTAAGAGATGCTATGAATTATTCATTCGGATCCGACCGGGCATGTCGAAGTTATATCCGACAAACTCACTATTCCGCTCGCATTCGCTGAGTTCGCAAACTTTTCGATAAGATCGGTTTTCTCGCGAAAGGATATTGATGAGACGAAGGTCTTCTAGAAAGACCTCCGTCGATAACGAAAAAGAAAGTTTTTGTAAATGAAAAAGTTTAGTTGCTAGCAAATGCGGAGATTTATATTTTTACGAAAATTAAAATTCATTATTTATTTATCTACATATGTGTGGACGTATCTAATACATTTTGAGACTGAAAGCATACAATTTTTTAAGAGGATTTTTAAGAGGAAAACATAATGATGAACAACACAAGTTTTATGTATGTATGTATGTTGATAATTCTGAGTAAAATAGCTTCATTTATGCTTAATGACTGCGCAGTTAATGACGTCTTCTATATTGTATAAAAAGAAAGAGTTCTCTCTTGGGGTTTTCTTGTTTTTATTTCATTTATAATATAGTAATATAATCATTCTATTGTATACGAGTCAGCACCAACCATTTGTATAAAAAATTATAGCACGTTTATCTTGTATATTGCTTTGCATTATTTTTATGGCTTAATCTTGAACAGAGTAAAATATTATATCTGCGTAGACCCTAGAATATTAAAAAAAAGATGAGAGAAAAAACTTCGTACATATTATTATGATAAATACTTTGTATATGACTAGAATGCTTGAAATATTGCTTCATACTTTACTTTGTGCATTTATATATACATATATAAAAAATTTGCAAGTATAGAAACATAATATCTTACAAAGTTTTCACAACAAAGTGATATTAAAAAGTTTCTGCTGAATCACTTTTACGATATATATCAAACTGGAATTACATTACAGCCGGAAATGACTGTAATTATTAAAATGAGTGCAGAGTCACAACTAAAAGTTAAAAACTCATTGATGTCTAAGAGCAAAATTACTAAAAACAAATAAATAAATTTTTAATAAGTTTTCTAGTTTATTGTTTCTAGCATTGATTAATGAGAGAAATAACATGGTATTGTAACTTACACATGATATTATAACATACACACATACACATACGTATATATACATATATAATGCATATATAACATGACGTATGAAATATAATGTCCGCAAATACATCTCCAGCTACTTCATTTTTCACAACGCTAATTGTTATTACATTGTGACACATGATAAAAAATGATTATATAAATAAAAAAGGAAGTTTTAATCATTATTCCTTCATCAATTATCGTGCGACATTACTCTAATATCAAATGCAAATTGTATTGCTATTGTCACTCTTTTGAGTGACAATATTTCAAAAAAAGCAATTAAATAAATATTACAGAAAAGCATTTCTTCACAAAGGATCCTGCACTAAGTAATTATATAGAAAATTGGAAACGAGTTAGTTTTCATATATAATATAATTTATAATTGAACAAACGATATAAATACAAAGTTGAATAATAATAGGTAATATTTGAATTATGATATGTCAAAAGCATAAAATTTGTACTCATGAAATATTTTTAATAACTTAAAAAATTGATTATTATCATAACTTTGTGTCTGTGACATCTCTTGTTCACTATTTTATAAGTTAAATATATATGAAAATTGATTATTTCACCAAGACCCAATTTTCCATTAATTAATGAGGAACTTTTTAATAACTTAACAACAAGTTTAAGCAAATATACATTCTTTAAGTGCTTATGTAATATAACTGAATTTATTAAATACATATTTATTGATAGACTGATTGTCAAGAGCAATATGTAATAAATAAAAAAATGTCTTACAAAAATAATGTTTTTTTACCTAGTCATGATAATCATGAAAAAGTCATTTATTTCATCGGTCACGTATTTCTAGTTCTGACGAAAATAAAGGAATCAATATGACGACTGACGTATGCAGCAAGAAATTACAATCAGCAATGAATTAAAACGTATTATTGTCGGCTATGAACTTTCATGTGGCTTACATTACTGAGCTATGTTTGTCTCATAGCTGGATATAATGCTTAATAAAATATGTATTAAAACCTATTTTAAGTGAACATGGCCTTTACGCGAATGGCAACCGGTGTCGCTGTTATGTCAAAAAATGGAACTTTGCAATCTTCTGCGAATTTACATAATTACAGAGAATCTTTGGTATCGCTAATTATTTCCTCTAATGTTTCTCTAGTAAAAAAACTTAATTCATATTTAGTTTCATTCACGAGAAAACAACGTAGAAAAATAACTGGTTCCGAGTTCGATAAAAGTTTAACTTAAAATTAATTTATAAAAAAAAAAACAGAGAAAATAATGACAGAATCGATAAATACACAATGTTTCTAAAATTTGATACTAAACTTCAATAACATGTCTTATTTTTACACTCATTGTCAGAATTAGTGACATTTATAGTGATTTATATTATCCGTTATAATAGTTTGAAATCCCTCGATTTTTATCAAGCATTGACATTAATAAATCAAATCTCGGTATTACGTATGTCATCGAAAGTGACACATAAAACGTGTATTGTAACGTATGTCAGAGGATGAGCTATACTCACCTGACAGAGCCTGAAGTCACTAGGAAAGGCATGGGCGTCGGACACGGGCTCAAAGGCGAGCTGCTCACGGAGCTGCGAGTGCTGCTCAAAACGGAGTGTGGACATTGCGGCGGACCTACGTGCGGTCCTCCTCCCATACCGCTTCCGCCTTTGCTAGACGTGCGACTTTTCAGGCACGGGATCTTCGGCCATCCGCTTACATCCTTGCCAGATACCCCTGAAACAACACACATCTCATTGATTATTTTAGGAACACTAGCGACGAAAACAGATGCACTGATGATGAAACATCAGCAGTGAATTGTTTAATTAATTTAAGTTAAATATCAATTTACATATATACTTCAAATTTTTTGAAAAATTCAAAGCAAACTTTTTGTTAAACACTGAAAAAAAGTGATGTTTCAACAGCATTATTTTAATTAAATAAAAATAATCTTGTTTATTTATAACAACAGTATTAATGAAATAAATAAAATTTTATTAAAACAAGAGCATAAGTATTTGTTTCATAAGTTAATGATGTTCAATTAAACAAAATTAATTAATTAAAATAATTAATTTAATTAAATAAAAAAATTAAATTAAATTAAATTAAATAATTAATTAATTAATTAAAATGCTGTTAATATATTATTTTTTCAGTGTAAAAATAAATATTAACAGCATTATCAAGTTTTTAATAATCCGAGACTAAGAATTTTTGATCAATAGAATTTTAAAAAAAATTATATAATATATTTTTAATTATATAATATATTTTTCATTTAGTTAGAAATTTAGTTTGAAAGTCTACTTCAACGAGGATTTTATTTGAGGTTTATTTGTTCTTAGATAGGATAATTCCGACAAATACGTCGCAGAAGTCGGAAGAAATAGAAGGAGTAAGGATAATTTTTGCCGCAGCTACTTTGTTACATGCCTTTATATTATATTAGTATTGTGTTATGATTTCAATTTTTTACTGTTAATATTAATAAAATTATTGTGAGTTAAATCGATTTGTCACTGTAATAAGTAGCGCCATTATAAACTATAATCTAACATAAAATGATTACTGTATAGTGCGCGTAAAAGGCTTAGCAGTTATTTCGTGATACAAAAGTATAAAGGAATAGTAAAGCATATTGTAAAATGCAAGTGCTTTGTTCTCGTATTTTTTGTTTAGTTTGTTGCTCGTATATCTCACCTGTTTGGTATATACGGCATTTTTAACGGGCGGGTTTTATATCCAAAGCATACAAAGTGCGCAGGATTCAGTGCACTGAATAAACACATTACATGAAATATGTACCTCACGTAATAACACTTGTAATATATGTAGGAAGATTGTAATTATTATCTATTACTTCATGTACAAATTTATCATTCTTATTTCTTAATAAAACTTTGTAAACATATTTTATAAGTTTATTATAATGTCATTTTTCATCTTATTTATAAGTATTATTTGTAAATTTTTCATGAGCCATATATATCCCTCCTCTCCCTATAAGTAGCCATATATCCTACCTCCATGGAATATACTGCAAAAATGCAAAAAGTTCAAAAGTTTTTTTTTAATACGAAAAATAAGTATTTCGGTTTTCTAATATTTTTTTTTCATAGTAATAGACAGTAAAAAGTTTTCACTTATATAGTTCATTTATCTTAAAAATAAGAAATAATACTTAATAAATGAAGTTTTTGCTAGATGCAGCATATATACCAGAGTTATCTTACATTTTATATAGACAGTTATAAAGAACGTAACAATTAATATTATACAAAAAAATTGATTGCAAACAATCTATTTATAAATTTTTATTTGGTTTGGAATGCATTGTATATACATAAATATATTAAACAGATTATAATAGATTATGCTTTGCGACACGATATATTCTGCGTCTAAAAGCGTATCGTGATAAAAAAGTTATTGATATTTTTAACTATCTCAATGTCATTATAAACAGAAAATTTTACTTTTTTTTTAATAAGTTGTATTTAGCAATTCAAAAACGTAAATTTTTTTTCACTTAACTTTAAATTTTATGCGTGTGCATAAAAATTTTGAGAATAATATGATAAAGCATGTACGAATATATTACGTTAATGATGAATTTATATTCAATTATTCATCAAAAACTCTTCAGAGTTTAAATTAATCTAAAAATGTAGAAAATAAATGCTTTATTATTTTTAATTATTTATGGCCGGTTGTTCCATCTTTAGATAAACCGTGGTAATTTACTTATTGGATAAACAAAAGAATAAAAGAATAAAACGTAAAAGAGTAAGAGAGTAAATGAGCTGAACCGAAAGATCCCCTTAATATCTTGTTAAGGAGATCTTAAAGCGAATCTCGAAGTTCGATATCATCAGAGATGTTTTTAAAGCACATCGATATCATCACACATCTTTATATATCACTACATCAATATCTCACGCAATCTATGATACGAATACGATAGTCATTTTTGTGTCAATTTTCGTATAATAAATTCGATAAAGCGTCTAAGTTTAATTTTAAAAACTCGACATTATTTGTTCATGCAAACTATGTGTTTGTGGATTACTATTTCATAAGTATAGGTTACAAAACTTTTGTATCAAGCAAATGTTATCACGACTTGACAGCTTGAGACATCATGTTACATTAAGAAATGATAAAAAATATATATCAATTTCGAAATTTTTGATCGTTTCTCAGCATAAACTCCACTTCACAATATGTATACTTCAATCCTGGAAAAGAATTTTCGATTCTGTGAAAGAAAAAAAAAGTATTTGTTATACAAAAATTATATGATTAGTTGATAATACAGACGGCTTTAGGATTACCTTAATGCTTTATTCTGTAATTAATATAATCTATGTATATATATATATATATATATATATATATATATATTATTAATCAATTTATCAATTTAATCTATACGCGCGCGTGCGCATGTGTGCGTGCGTGTGTGTGTGTGTGTGTGTGTGTGTGTGTGTGTTTGTGTGTGTGTGTATTTTTCTTTCACGTAGAAAGAAAATTCAACTGAAATAAATCAAAGAAAGTTCCGTTGCAATGAAAATTTTAGAAAAATACATACAGTAAAAGGAAAGATGGACTGAATATAGTATAGTATTTTTAATTAGCCAATTTTTAATTGCGTTAGTCTAGTCGAAATTCTGTATTGACATTGCGAATAAGCTAACGCAACCAAAAATTGGCTGCTGCAACCAAGAATTGGCTGCTATAGTCCAAATACTATACCATATTTTACCATCTAATTTGTTGCAGCAATCTTTTCTTTCAGTGTAAAGGACTTTAATTCTCGCGTGATTTTTCTTCGATATTATCTCAAGAATCATTATAAAGTAATCATATCGATATGCACGTTTATCATGATTACTAAACGAGAGATTGATTTCCTCCTATATTGATAGCATTATTGCAGTGTCAAGATAATGGGATGTTTAGTATGTAAAAAGAAGCTTTCGCGACCTCTTTCGAATCCGTGATTTGAATATACACGGCACGATTAGTGCCGATTTGCCGAAGTGATACGCGATTCTCTTGGTTATTTAGATTTCCGTCATGAGATAGAAACCGAACATATTGTATATTAACAGATGAAATGATTGTGTCTTCATTACGTAGATAACAACTAGCTCTTCATTTGATATTTTTTGTTATGGAGAGCTCTAAATAACGCGTATCATCGACACTCGTTTGAGTGAAATAAAAATTGTAATCACAGTTCGTACTATTGGAATACGATTATAAAAAATCGCCATTATCAGCGAACATCCGATTATTTTTTCAGTGACTGTTGGAGGAGAAGATCTTTAAATATCAATTAAACGTCACGTGTAAAAAATGTATAATAAAAAACGATTTGGAAATGGATTTCTGAAATCTCTGTCAAGTTACTATCTCTACCACTAAAAATCAGAATAAGGTATGTAGCAAAAGTAAGTGCTAATTTAGTGCTAATTGAGTACTCTATTCCTGATTCTAGTGTTTAAATTATTTAGCAGCGTTTAAAAGTGAGAATGCTGGATTCAATATAACACATAATTCAAACAAAATTTAAAAAAATAGATGTCAAAATATTAAGTACTTTTTAAGTAGCTCTTTAAGTACTTTTAAGTGTTTCGATTTTAATACTAAAATTGCTGTTACATCATTTTTTATCCATTGATAGTTTTTTTTTCCAGTTAATTTGCATTTGCACGTGGAGCTTTAGATTTTTGTGATTTTTTTGTAAATAGTCATAATTAATTACAAGTAATTTTAATTTTATGGTGACAATTTTATGACAATCTTCTCTCGTAAAAGCCAAATTTATCTTGAACCGTAATTGGATTAATTTAGACCCGCAGTGCTAGTGTTAAAAGATACTTTACATTTGTTTGTTTTAACGCTCGATAACTTAGAGGTGCTGAAAACTAAACGATAACCATAAACTGAAAACCAAAATTAGATGTTGTATATCTTATAAAAGGCAAAATTAGAAAATAATTTAACATTGGAATTAATCCTCTGTATTAATTTTGAAAGATACTTTATTGTTATTCGTATATTATTATGACCGCTTCTTTGACTTATATTTTTTATGTTTAGAAATATAAAAATTGACACAAGAAGCTCGCAATTTCGATATTAAACAATTTCTTGATTTTGGTAGTCCTAAGATACAATCTCTGTTCACTTTTTATCATCAAAAATACTTAAGTTACTTTTTAAACAAATAAGAGTAAAATATCTTTTAAAATTGAGATACATATAATAGAAGCACAAAGAGCATTTAATCTTATTTTTTTTTTATTTAAATATTATACTTTTTTATTTGTATTTTGATCTAAAAATTAGAAATTAAAGTATTAAATTAACGCGTAATTAGTACTTAATTTTGATATATCTTTCCATTTTCAGTGGTAATAACTTGACAAAGATTTCTGAAATATAGATTGGGAAGACATTTTAACATTAGCACGATTAAAAGAAAATCAACTCCATGGCATCGAAGAAGAATGTAAAATTATTAGAATATATAATACAAGGAACATGAAAACATTCTTGAAATCTTGAATTCTTTGTTTTAACGCGCAGTAATTTGGCAAAATTTATTACGTACGAAATTCAGGAATGCTCGTTGGGCATTCCCGGGATCACGGTTGCTCGCCAATTAAATTCTAGCTACCTTCCAACGTCAACGTTGGATAATTCAGACAGGAAGGAAGCCGCTCAAACAGTGCAATGCGGTGGACAAGTACAAGCATGAAATTTGTAACGCGGTCGGATTGTCGACTCGAGAGTCTGCATAGAGCGTGGAATATTCTGTTCTGCAATTCGGTCTTTCAACAATGGAGATCAGCTTATACCAACAAAGCCTGTGACCAACATTCGTTCCCAGCTATGTACACTTCACGCGTATGAGCGCAAAAAAAAAATTATAACTGTTGCCAAACGCATGACTGTACGGTGATGTCGTAACATCTCGACGAGACAAGAAAAAGTCGATGAATAGATGATGCTGTGTAACGACTGTCGGTATTTTTACTCTTCATAAAATGTAAAGTCATTTTATTACGATCGAATTATTTCATACAGCATATACCGGTAATTTGAAACATTTATGTAAATATTTTCTGATGTAAATTTATAAATGATAAATATCGGTAATAAATTTTACATTAATAGATATATTTTCAAATAATAAATTTATTAGATTAATAAAATATGTATGAGCTATTTCCAATAAATATTGAGATATCTGAAGACAATTGTTTTTTCCTTTGCACACATATTTTTATATCGGCTGAAAATATAATTATTATCTATAGAAGTTTTTTCTCGTAATGACCTCAGCTATCAACTTTAATATCAAAATGTGATAAATTACCGTGAAGTAAACGAAATTCTAGCTTCTTCGAACTCTCTAAATGCAAATATCTAATATTATAAGGTTAAAGGTTACGAAGATTAGTGCTAAGGAGATTAATTTTTCCTTCTCGGAAATTAAATACAAAATCTTTTAGATAACGAAGACAGACGTAAAATTAAAAAGATTTAAAGAAAACTTTAAAGATACAAAACAATATTGTAAATTTCAATAACAAAATTAGTAATCAGTTATTCCAAAGTAATTATTAAACCAAAATCCAATATTTTACTTAACGATTCAGTAACAATTGTAAATTCTAATAGTATAGTATTATCAAGTTATAATCCAATCCCATGCACTTAACGATTTCAATTATCTTCCCTCGGTCATTCATTACTTTTATAGCATCTACAGAACAAAAGCTTCCGAAACTAAATTATTTATCGGTGGGTAAGGATGTATGAGCAATGTTGTGCCATGCCTAGCCGTCGTCGCGTCGCCATCGTATAGTCGTCGTGCAAGAATCATTTAATCTCGAAGTCAATAGCCGTCATTCTACTTCAGAATTTCTCGGGCTTCGTAAAGCTAGACAATAGCAGAAAAGAATGACGCAGCGGCGGACTAGTGGATATTGCACCGTCGTGTCGTAAGTACAAATCGCGCGGACAATAAGAGGAAAAGAAGAAGTCACAATCCGGAGGCCGGAAAGTATCGGAAAACCGTTCGATATTCGTCTCGGGATGAGGTCTTTCAAGTATTTCGTCGTGGGAGGAGAGAAGAAGATGAGACGACGAGGCCTGCAAGCAACAATCCACTGGGATTTTGTTGTTCCTAACCAACGTCCAGACTCTCAATAAACTCGCGACAAACCGCTGATCGATTACTAGCATCCACATATCTATGAATGTTTCAAACTTACCGTTTTTTTTTAATTGAGCGATCGAAGTAAGAGAAACGACGATTATTTCCCATTATTAGATTCAAAAATTAAAATTGATTCGGACAAATGAGGTTCTCGATTGTTTTTAAAAAATACCAAGATTTATTTTAAAAGATATTGAAAAGAATGAAAAAGAAATAGAAATAGAGTCTTTGTGCAGATACTTTATATATACTACGCGTTATATTTATTTCACTTTGTGCAATTTTTATATAGAGCAACTAATTTTTTGTTAATAAATTCAGAGTTGATCTTCTTTTTTCTAAGGAATTTAATTTAATATCTATCTTTTTGGCAGATTTTTTTTTACACGTTAATTTTTTGTACATGTGCGCAATTTTAGAGGAAATTATAGAAGTCGAATTGCAACACATACGCCTGCAGGTATACAGTATCGAAATAACATCATTTGACTAATTAACTGACTGACATAGTTCATTGGAATAGGTCAAAAGAAGTCAAAGGTGGTATTCCACGATTCAGTAGCGGTCAGCATTTTAATTGACTGACCGGACATTGCCGAAACGTGAGGACGACTATTTTTAGCAAAGGCCAAGACTATCTGACTAACTCGTCGCTACGCTATATTAATCCCTCTCTCCTCCCGTTATCTCTGATAGGGTTAGCGTGCCTTGCAGTGTACGATAAACCTGACCTTTTAAGAAAATAAAATCTCATTAGATCTGATGATTTCACAGTTGAACGATGCAGCGAAACGCGTCCTCGTGGAAGATCAATCGGCATTTAACGACAATCTGATAAATCGCGAACCATTTGCGAAATATGCTCGAACGCCAGCGAAATTAATGCAGCCTCTCGGAAAAATAGGATGGGTGGACGACAACGCTGACCGCCAATTCTATTCCCTGTGGAGCATATACGCTACGGATGCATTTATGGAAAATGGAGTCAAAAGTTCAGGATCCTGATGGAATAATACGTTTCATCAACGTAGGTTTTTTAGTTATATAATTTACGTTGGACGTCACCCCTTTTATGGATTTTTCGAACAAAATATAGAAGCGGTATCTTCACGGCAAAAATGTGGAGAATTGTTTTTGGATTATAGAGAATTAAAAATCCTTTCCAGAGCAACTGTGCTTTAAAAGCTAAAAATGATAGCAAAATTTTTTTCTTAAAATCTAGAGAAAAAGTTGAAAATAATAATTACAAAAAGGTTATTAATTAATCCAATTTATGAAGATATTTACGCAATGTAAAAGATAATAGATACTGTTTTGCCTAATTTTTCTTTCTCTAGATAAATAAAACATTATTTTCTTAAAAGTTTACTGTAAATGTTACAATTACTTGAAAATAGTTATTTTCTTATTATGTTATTATAATTGTATGTAAAAGAGCTTTTTTTAAGCTTCTTCATATTCAGTTATCTGACCTTTATTTATGGTTAAAATTCATTGATGTATTATGGTTTATCGTCTAGTATAATAGAGCTTTATCAGGTATCGTGTAATCTTATCGTGTAATCTGACATAAATATTACCTTTTTAGAGAATATAATAATGCAGAAGATATATATATTGTATGCGGTAATTTAATTACAATACAACGCTACACACAATTAATATTGTAATTAACAGAATGTCAGAGCGGCTTAATTAATGAAATGTAATTGCAAAAAATATAAAATCATAATGAATAATGAACGTTAAAATTGCATTTTTCACGTATGTATCCAATTAATCTAGTTTATTCAATTTAACAAAGCTTTGCTTTTACAGAAAATAAAGTTCTGTAAAGTTCTGTAAAATTTTTAAACTCATTGTTAATTCTGTTACACCAAATAAATTCATTTTATTTTATCTTATTTTTATCTATACATATTGAAAAAAATCTATCAAAATCTATCAAATAAAAATTTATCTAAATTCTAAAGGAAAAAAATGTTTATTATTTTTAAAAGTTCAGCTTTTCTGAAAAAGATTTCCAATTCTCTATAATCGAAAAGCAAATTTTTGTCGAGAAGATACCACCTCCGCATTTTATTGTTCGGAAAATCCGTGAGTAAGTGAAAAGAGTGACAACCAACGTAAATTATATAACTGACCAGGAAATCTACGTCGATGAAACCTTTGACGGCTATATTCATACGAGACAGTTCTCTTCGCACTTTGTCGTCATATTACTGTTCTCTCTCTCTCNCTCNTCTNTNTCTTCTCTACTCTCTACTACTCTACTCTACTACTCTACTCTACTCTACTNTACTATCTAC
>NW_012130071.1:2275181-2289289 GCF_000143395.1 Atta cephalotes
TTCTCTACGTACTATTACTTATAGTTAGTATTATCTACTACGTACTACTACTATATATATATATATATATATATATATATATATATATATATATATATATAAAGCTCAAGATTATTTGTTTGCTTTACATGATATATAGTTATTAAGATTTTGTTAAAACAAATTTAATTTTGACTTCTAACTTCTAACTTCTATATATGCGAGAATAGAAGTCAAATTAATACAAACATCTCTATTTTCAATATATCATAAATTTTTAGATTTGTGTTTCCTTAGACTGATGCATATGTACTAACAATAAGTTAAATCAAAAGTAGAATACGAGTAATTAAGAGCTAATGAAATCGCAAATCAGTTTATAAGCGGAATACTCTTACAAAGATCTAAGAGAACGCGCTTGCGCTCATCAGAGACCTTCCTCGATAATAATAACCGTCGCGTTTATCTTCAGTGACGTTCATGAACGCCGGTAAAATACGAAATGCGATTAGGCGGAGAGCGAAGTGCGGTAACGATATTATCCGTTGCCGTAGTGTATTTGTTAAGAGAGGCGGAGCAGAAAAGGGTAAAACGGAGAAGACCGACATTCAGGAACGAGAGTACAGACACATGAGGAGGAGGAAGAGGAGCAGGATCGAGGGCAGCAGATGTCATGGACCTTGCGCGACCCATTTTACCCTGTCCTATATAAACTAGCTTGCTAATGCTGTTGCTAAACCACCATCGACGACGTTCAGCGACGCCCACCGTCGCTGACCCCGGTTGGCAGTAAGCAACCAATGTCAATAGTCTTTACCATTACTGCATCGCCTAATGCAGCCTCATTTATTCTGAAGATCGCATTGTATCTTTTATTGATCTTTATTTAGTCGTATCTTTACTTAGTCGTTTGTGTTTCACAAAATATATAAATATAATATGGAGAATGCAACACATATTTACGAAAGAATTAAATTCGGAATATATCGTTATGCGAATTTTATTTTAAAAACAGGATTTTTGGAAAAGAGAATAACCTATATTCTTCTCGAAAGCGTCATCTATGACGAAAGTTGTTTTTGCAAAAAAATTTTTGCAGATTGATTACAAATGTGACGTAAGTTTTATAATTCTGCACGGAAAAAAATATTTGATTGAATTAACTGGAATTCTGAATTAAACTAACTGGACTCTGATGGAAAATGAATCCTGTAGATATACCAGAATTCTGATTATATCTACTAGATATTTCTGATTAAATCTACTAAAATTCTAGTAAATCTAATCAAAATTTTAAATTATTCATTTTCCATCAGAATTCTAGTTAATTCAATCAAATATTTTTCTTCGTGTGTGGACATTTTAAGCATTAGTACACGATCATTCGTATCCTGCGCATTTTTTTTCTTTGAAATACTATATTACTATACTTGGATAAAAATAATGGTCTCTATCCTTTTTTTTTTTTAAATAACTTGATACCATAAATATAATATTTTCTAAAGATGTTAAAATACACGTAAGAATCATTTATAATTTTTCTATATCTGTAAAAATTAGAACAATCTATAATACGTAGTAAAAAAATCAAAAAAACATCGTTTTGTATTAAGGATTAAGAGGATATGATGGAATTATCGACATTACATATTAAAAAGTCATTCGAATTAGTTTTACAGAAAATCTTTTTACATGTGTAAAGTACATATCGAATCAACTTCGGGATATTCAATTTAAACTTAAAAACATAAAAATTAAAAATTATATATATATAATTTTTTCACTTTTTTCATTTTTTTAAATTTCAGTGTCCCGAAGTTTATTCGTGTGTGTTTAACACAACACAAAAATTTAAATATAATACATATATAAAAGTTTTCAATTCGAAGAACTTTTTAATCTGTAATGTCGATAATTCTGTCACGCTAACATCATATTAATAATTTTAGAAATTTTTGGAAAAATTTGATTCGTATAGAATATGTTACATACATATATAGGAAACTGTGTACCGATTCTTGCTTCGATTTTTCATAGAAGGAGTATCGATCGCAGAAATAAATGCCTGTCACATAAAAAATGCACTTAATTGCGTCATAGAGACGTCCTGTGGATGCCGATTGAATTTCACCTTGTGGTCACTTCGTCTTCCCATCCCGCGTTGACGTCTACGCATCGCGATTATGCGATTTGCATTCGTGCTACAGCGATGCATCAAGGCTATGTTCTTCTCGAAGACGATTCTCTGCTGCCACGGCAAATTTACATTTAAATCGAAACGCAATCAGTTCACTCAGCGAAGTCGATTCAGCGACGACGGATGAGCGCCAGTTTTCCGCTTCGTTTCCAATGATGGCAAGGAGAGATCGCTATATACGCAATATAATATAGACTCTTCCTTTCCTTCTACCTCTTGAGACAGGGCTTCACGCATCGCCGGTGATGCTCGCAAGAAAATTGCGTACGAACTTATCGCTGAGTCATACTCCGCTTGCACTACGCGAAGATCAAATTTACGGAGAGTTTCCGACAACGACGAGATGAATTTGTTGAAGCGTGAATGCTTCGAGTTAGCGCAGAAGATAGTAAACTGTAAACAATCTATAAAGATATAGAGTATACAGACCTTAACTTCAAAAAATATTTTGGGGCAATATATATATATATATATATATATATATGGAATCGATTTTTCCTTGATTAAAATATGAAGGCTTCAAAAACGTTCATAAAAAAATGTCAGTTTTTACAATTATTATTATTCTCCGATATTTATTATCAAAATATAATTCAATTAGGATTCCAATAATAAAATAAAAATTTATAACATTTTCACGATATCTCCTTATGTTCCTGAACAAGTATCGACAAAAAAGTATTGTCTCTTTTAAAACTTATTCTTCGCTTAAATTTGTATAACATAATCATTGAATGCACTTTTGTTCTATTATTTTCTTTTTCGATTTCTGGTTGCGTTCAAATTAGTATTACAGACGGAAATTTTAAAAGTACGTCGTCGGTCACGCTTTCCATGCCATTGCTCTGATTGCTCATCCTCAAGACTCTTGCTCGCGTTTTTGCATGGCTTCCGCAAGACAAGTGTTTAGCCACGCTTCGCGGAGCCAAACGTAATTTCGTCTTGTCATAAAGCTTTGGTGACAGTTGTCATTACCGTATGCCACCGTGAAGAACGAGAATTTCGCACGATGAATACTCGTCTTGAAATTACGATGATATTTCTAAAAATGGTATCTGTTATTTTTCATACAAAGCACGCGTAAATGCTTATTTAACAAGTACTATATAATTCACATTTGAAAGCATAAGATTGGTAAAGAAAATAGTTCATCATAAATTATAACTATTGAAAAAATTATCAGAAAGTACAGATAATTACTTTTTTAAAGTTATCATATATAAATTATATATATAAATAGTTTCTTTAAACAATTTTAAAATAATTTTAAAATAATCATCATCTTTTCTCACAAATTTAATTTTTAAGCATAAATGTTTTAATAAGTAATATTTCAATAAAAATATTATATAAAAATATCTTGTTTTCGTTGACATTACTTATTTAAAAATCGGACATGTTATAATACGAAAGAAATATTTTAACGTTATTTTAATTATTTAATTCTTGTTAGGCCTGCAAAATTGGAGGTATTGAAAGTTGATTGGGATTTAACAATGTTTTTTCTTACGTAATTTTTTGCGCTGAATCCGCATCCGGCTGCAGAATTGCTTTATCACGTCAAGATTTCGAAATAGCTTAACATGAAACTGCCAAAAAAGCCGTTTTCAATCATATTTAAAATTAAATTAAAAAAGAAAAAGATTTCATAAATTATGTAAAAGCAACTTAATTGACTGGGGAGTCGCCCATTTTGCCTTAGAGATTAAGCTCCTATGACACAATTTATCGAACTTCGAATTGATATCTCCGGAAGAAAAAATCACTTTGAGATGATGTGAAAATGGATTTTGAAGGGGCTGTATAGTAGTAAATGATAACGTTGATAGATTTGACAACAAAGATTTTCTCAATTTTTAATTTTAAATATAGTTGAAAATGACTTTTTTGGCAGTTTTAGGTTAAGTTTTAGGTTTCGAAATCTTGATGTGATAGAGCAATTCTGCAGCCAAATTCGGATTCAGCGCAAAAAATTACACAAACAAAATTATGTAAGAAGTTGTTAAATCCCAATCAATAAAACCATGTAGGCCTGCTATTGTTATTTATATATGTTTCTTTGTGACCAATGCTATTGTACGAATCGCAATTTCATTTTGAATGTTACCTTGAAATGGAACATATGTTCTCTAACGTTATTCGGACCATGGAGCCATATGTTTTTTCGACATTCTCTTAACAATGATCTTCCACGTCTGACTGAGTTCATATTGACAATGTGAATAACACTTTAGATTGAATCACCAATTGTAAGCTGAGAATGTCCAAGAAGAGTTAAAACATTCTATATAAAAATATTTATGTTTTTACTTACAACGTTTTTATATATATTTGCGTTTTCACTCTTAATATTTCTATAATATTATCATTTTGTTCTGTCTTTTCTATCTGTTTTCAATCAAACATAATAACAAGTTTAGAATCGTTAATTTTCATTAAATAATTCAATATCCATTCAAATATTCAAATAAGAATATCAAGAATATCAAATAATTTTAAAACATTCTATCAATATTTCACAATCGATTCTCTTTTCATAGCTATAAAAGTTATATTTTCTCAAAACTACATATTAGAAGATTATTTCGAAATGTCTACATTTATTTGAAGTATACTCAAGTGAAAATATCATCGCATCGGTATGAGATTTCTGGAAAACTTTCAATCTCGCAAAGAACTTTCAGTCTCACAAAGAGTATATTCGAGTCAGGATGAAAATGGGAGAACCCGTCCTTGATAGAATATACTAAGCTCCTTTGGCGTACGCAATTTAAGATGTCTGAGGTATATAGTGCACCGCTCCGGATGTGCTGAGTATGCGAGACGCATGAAAAGGAACGCGTTTGAATCGAAGAACGTACAAAGAGAGAGAAAAAGAGTAGCGATCCACTCGGGCTGAAATTAAATGGGCGGAACTGAAAGTGATGCACGCGCGTCGCACTGCGTATGTTGCGACCCTGGATGCAAAGAGCTTTCTTTCTCGGAGTTTCTGCGTGACGAGAAACGATTGAGACCGACCTTTAGCAGCATTAAATCAATCTTTCTTTAAACTTTCCTTTCTGTACATGACGCTATTATCACTAGAATTTTTCTGCAGATGTCTTTATCTGATGCATTGACGCAATTATCTTTTTTACGTAACTAAGCAATTACGTGCACGTTCAAATTAAGAAAAGAAAAGATTGAAGATAAAAAAAAGACTCGGAGAGTTCTTCGTAGAAAAATCTAAAATTTCTAAAGTATAGGAAAAACTGGAAATGTTGAAGTCAAATGATATCTTTCATGAAGAGAGAAAAAAATCTCATAATAAAAAACATAATCACTGAAGAAACTATACAAATGCACGCTGTGTAAAATGCGTAAAGGTCGAAGTCTGTAATCTCATAACGACAACTTTATTTCTTTAACGTAATCAGTCTCCTCATCCGCGAACGCCGACGCATTTTGTGAAATCTAGAATATCATCAGTAACAGAATTATGTTTCCCTCTGCATTCGAGTGTGCATATTCAATTAGCAGAATTCTAACGTTCCGCTCTACGTCGATGCGGTGTATCATTGATATGTTATATATACAGATAAATACCCTACAGATAAATATGCTGTAATAACAATTGTTTGTTTCAAATATTTCAAAGGTTCACAAATCTATTACAAAGTCATCACAAGCATCAAATTTATTCAAAATATGTTTAGATTCTTATAATCAGTTTAATATTTCAATCAAGATTATTAAATTAAAACGAATTCGATTGGCTTATTAGATACATAAAGTTGATTCCTCGATCAATTTTATAATATCTTTCAAAATAAAATAAATTCTTGTTTTGAGTCCGTAATAATCATTTTTCTAAAATTTGTAATATTATATATTTTAAGATTATTATCAAAGAAAAGATTCTTCGTAAAAAAATAACCGTTATTTAAAAAGATGTGTGCAACTGATAATATTTTTCTCATTTAACGACTCGCAAAACACGAAAAGAAAGACAATAAAAAACCAGATAATTGTCGTTTTGCATTATTCGTTATTCATATTTTAGCATGTTTAACGGCATATGGAATAAAGAATCCTTGCAAAACAAGCTTATTGACTTATTTTGTACAACCTTAAATATTTCTTAGGTTTCGTGAATCGATAAAGCTTGAAAATTGCAAGCTATAGTATGAGTAACGTTACAAGTGGAATGTTTCGCACAAGGGGTACGCAAAAACGACCTTCAGCTCTAATAAGATTTTATTGCGTGCTACGCCGCGAAAGAAATTGCAACTGGGCAATCAGTTGAGTTCCAAGCTTTGCGACCCGAATAAATCGTCATATAAAAACGAATAGGAAAACCACCTTGAAGTTAAAGTAAGAACATACGTACGTATGTGAGGAGATTGATGGAAACAAAAATTAAGAGGGGATACCATCTTTGAGGCTACTTAAATTTGGCAATTTTTTGCAATAAACTAATAAAGTCAATCAAAAATCGTTTTGAAGGGTTTTGATATATAAAATTTTGAGAGTACAAAAAATTTTCTTTTATTTTCATCTCAAAAGATGGCGCTGTTACAGTAAAACTATTGAGTCTCCTTTTTCAATGAATGTGAACGAAATTTTGTACACCATTGCATCTGCAACAAAAATCCAAAGAATTTTATTTTCTACATATTTAAAACTAGAAGTATGTAGAATTTTTGCGATATATTAAAAAACTTTTTTGTTATTAACATTTAAAGATGGAAATTTTTGGTCGAATATCATAATTTTTTTTCAAACATTGACCATTTTTACAAAACAATATTTTGAAAAAATTCTACGTACTTTTATAACTTTAAGTATGTAAAAATAAAAATTTTTGGATTTTTATTGCAGATCCAATGGAGTATAAAATTTCATACACACCGTTTATACACTCATCAAAAAAGGAGGCTCAATAGTTCTACAATATTATAATGCCATTATCTTGTGAAAAAAAAAATTTTTCTTGTACTTTCAAAACTTTACATATTAAAGCTCTTCAAAACGATTTTTGATTGACTTTATTAGTTTACTACAAAAAAATTGCTAAATTTAAGTATTATTTTTAGACTTTAAAAAAGTGGTATCCCCTCTTAAACAAAACAATTACATAAAAAGTAAATCAATGCTCAGTAAACTAAATTAAAATAATCCGTTAAAGGGCTCAGAGCAAAAGCAAGATGCACTTCGTTATTGTTTTAAATTACAAAAACATTATATTTAATAAATCAACATACAGACGATTCGATCAATCTTACAGGTCATTTTCAATATTAAAACTATCATCTATATTAAAACAATGACATAGTAAAAATTCTAGAAAAATCTAACGCATAACATATTAGATGTAGTAAAAAGAAATCCATTATTTTTGCATGAAATTGAATGGAAAAATAATGGATTTTTTTTACTACACCTAATATAATCAATACTCAATACTTTTAGAAACAACGTGTGTAATTCGACAATCTTGATATGGCCGCAAGCAGTTATAAAATCTCTTTCTACATCTGTCCATGATGTCAGTTCAGAAGTGAATCTCGTCTTGATATATGTTCGCAATAATATTGTTATCATAATGTATGGTTATTAGATCTCTATTAAATGCCTAAAGATACATTTATCCATAAAATCGTGATGAAGTATAATTGTATTACTACTAACAAGATGATCAGAATTACATCATAGTGTATAAAACAAACAGTGTTAAGACCAGAACTCCAAAGATATAAAATTTGTCATGTTCTTCTGTGTCTCTTGATAACTTATTTTAAACTTAATATAAACGGTAATTTTAACATTGAAAATAACCTGATGTCGAAATGTCTGTACGTTGATTTGTTAAATATAACGTTTTTGTAATTTAAAACAATAGCGAAGTACATCTTACTTTTACTCTGAGCCCTTTAACGGATTATTTTAAAACAATTACATTTTCTCACGTCGTTAATATATGATTCGTATTCATTCGTTGCTGAAATCATTTAAAATTCATATTTATTTTAAAAATAAAATCTGTTATCAACCAATAATTTACCAATAATAATATTTATATACAATATTGATTTTAATCATTTAAATTTGAATATATATCTTGCACTCATTATCTTTTCGGAATAATAATGACTTTATTAAAGTGTGAAAAAGTATAGATTATCAATGTCTGAAATTAAAGAAAATGAATGTAGCGTTAAAAAAAAACTCTAAAGGCAGCAATATTGCTGCTTGTAAGTTCAATCTTGATATAAATAAAAAATAGACATTATATAAATATAAAAAAATAAAACATAAGATGAACAAGAAATTGAGGAACAAATAAAACACGTAAAGTAAAGAAGATAATAATATAAACATATAAAAAGCAGATATAATATAAACAGATAAATACAAGATAGACAAGAAATTGAGTAGTACATAAATTTAAATAGTATAATTAGCAATGCACAGTATGCCCAAAAAGATTCTTTTTAAATAGAAATACGTAGGAATATTCTATTTGTAGTTTGTACATGGAAAGAACAATTTTGCTGAAATATTCACAATTTAATTAGATACAAATTTGAAAATAATTATGGATCATAAAAATATAATTACGCAGGAAATTCAAGCATGATAACTATGATGAGCAATACTGCAAAAAGTTTTGACATTCGAGCAACCAGTTAGAGTATTCTACATAATTATTTTAATAATTATTTTGATAGTTTAACGAAATTATTTTCAGATCTAGCTAAATTTTTAAATATTTTAGCAACACTTCCGTGTGCAAAACATTACAGTTGCTTCGTGCCATCTAGATTTCGAAGAGACTGCAGGTCTTGCAATTTTTATTATCGTTGCATCGTCAAGTTTCTGTATATGCTTGCAGCAACTGCCACATACAAGCGTTGCAGTAACAATTCTCTCAAAAGTTCATGTCTCCTGTCAAGATGCGACTAGCGAGAGTTCTAAATTTCCGGAGCTTCTTGAATTTTTGACGCTACGCTGCTTCCAAGACATGAAAAATTTAAGCCTCCGAATCCGTAACATTCATTGATCGTAAAATGTAGCCTGTATACGCATTCAATATTTACAACCATTAAAAGTTATTCGACAAAAGTTATTCTAACATCTTGATATTTCCAAATTTTATCTTATCTATCTCTCAAAGTCAAGCAATCGATAATTCATGTTACTTTCGATTCTTATCGTCTCTCACAGTTCTCCCAAGTCTAAGGCTTAGAAGTAACAGGATTATTTTCATTGCTAAAGATTTCTTGCCGGACGATTCGATGCGATTTTTCGATCTCTCGGTCGAATGCGGAAACTTGTAGCATTCGCGATGCGCGCGATCGACCCACGCAATAATCTGATAGAGCCGTATTAGCCTGAATTCCGACAATCCAGTTAGCTACCCTACTCCTCGCCCTGTTTGATCCAGCCTCGTCCTGAATTTGAAGCAATTGGCACGAACTGGCACGTTCGCGACGATAAAATAACATACGTCGATAGATTTCTTAAGGCGAAGTCGTAAAGTAGTGCCTATAAATTTGTTATACTCATAAAGTGTCTATAAATTTGTTATTAAAATAAAATTAGTTAAATGAATTATTAAGTAGTTAATATAATTGACATATCATTTATACGTAACCAGAAAATTTACGGAGACTTTAGTAAATTTTAAGATAAAGTTAAAATAATAATCATCAAAAATAGTAAAAATAAAATGGAGTAAGACAAACGGCAGTCAATTATCTTCCAACGATGCACATTCTAACATTGTTATAGATGAGTAATTTAACCTGGCAATGCATAAAAAAAAATAGATCATTTTGCTGTAATTTTAACAAAACATCTATAAAAAGCATAATGGCATCGCGTGACACGATAATAATGACTGGCGATGTTGGAAAGCTACATCGAGATCTTTTCTTGAGAAGCATTTTAGTGGCAATTCTACCCTTTGAAAAGGTATCATTGAAATTGCCGACGCATTTATTGCCGTGCGAATCACATCAAAAGGATGATTGCACGCGATAAATGATCACGAGACATTGCAAAAACATGAGTTTCGACGCTCACGCGACAGTATTTACACGGAATAGCTTATTTTGTTTTTAAAAGTGTGTCGATGTATTTGCGATAATGATGAAGCAAACAATGAAAAAGCTTTCTTTTATTGTGAATTTCTTCAAAAGATTGAATTCTAAATGCAGATATAAAGCTATTATAAAAATACATTAAAGCAAACAACAGAAAATTTTAATGGATACAATAGACACACAATAGAACAATAATACAGGGTCTCATAACTACGAATTTCCTCTTAAGGACATATTCTTGAGGTAATTTTGAGAGGAAAATTCTAATATGAAAATGTCGAGATACAATAATTTTTTGAATTATAAGCTAACTTTAAATGTTTATAAGTAAAAAATCATTTTACTTTTAGAGCCTCTATTATTATTTCTGGATTCTTTTGAACGTTCTAAGACGAAAATATCGAGATTGTAATAGTTTTCAAATTACATACTATCTTTAACCAATTATAATTCAAAAACTATTATAGCTTCGACATTTTTGTATTAGGATTTTCATTTCAAAATTATCTTAAGTAATTATCTTAAGAATATGTCCTTAAGAGGAAATTCGATAGTTGTAAGACATCCTGTTATACATAAAGAAATTAAAAATTATATTAAAAATAATTTTAAATTAAAATTAATTTAGAAACTAATTTTATAATTGAAAAAAAATGATTCAAGGGATCGATTAATTTAACAGAATAACCGCTTAAACTAATTTAGAATTAATTTTCTCTGAATAAATTCGGATTGATTGATTAATGATAAACTAAAATTACAATATATAATCATAGATTTTTCTTTTATCTCAATCCAAAAAACACTTATATATAAGACTTCCTTTATCGAATGAAATATTGGATTCAACTCACCAAGCATTTTGATACCTTGAACTGGACTCAGAGGGTAGAAATCCCCGTGAAGTGGACAATGGAAGCCCACTCTGCGCTCTCTCCGCCTTGCCCGTCTCGTGAGCATGCAAAGCAACACGCCAAGCGCGAGCATAAGTGCGCCCACAACTATGCAGATCGGCCCCAAGATACGGGAATTGCCGGTAAAGGCAATTCGTGCGGCATATGAGTTCTTGTCTTCGTCTTCGCCGGGGCCACGATAAGAAGCAGCTGTAACGGAGAAATGGTCGAACCGAAAATTAATCGTAGAAGTTAATTAAATAACGTTTATTATAAGGTTGATCAAATTACTGTCTCCTTAAAAGTTTCTCGTACTTTCCATCTATTTTTCATTTTTCTACCAGACAAAACATGCATAATAAAATTATAAAAAAATAAAATAAATTTTCACATCTATATTAATAGAATTCTATTAATTTAATGTAATATATATAAATATTATAAATAGTACAATATAATCTATTTTTGTTCTTGAAGTGTTGAATAAGCTGTTAAAAAATGACAACTCCTAATTGTAAGAAATGTAAATGAGTTGTTCAAATATGATCTCGTCGTGCTCGCCTTTAGCGGAAACGTTGAATACAGAACCAAGATTTGAACCAAGATTTGAACCACTTTATGTTACTCTTCGTGTATTTCTTGTACATAAAATTACTTTGCGCTTTTTTGAAGAACTATAATCGCGTTGATTTGAATTGGTCCGAATTATCGACATCGGCGCGAATGAGAAAATTTTCTACCGAGAAGTTTTAGATATATATAAAGAATTAAAGAAGGAACTCTGCGCAGATTATAATAACGATTGTCTTATTCTCACTAATTGCGAAGCGAGAATGTTACGGAATATTTGAAGAGAAAATGTGCGTCTGCAAAGTAATGGAAATCATGAACATAAATATGTTCATTCGCTGCGGAGAGCTCGCCTTCGAATATATTTTAATCGATAACGCCGCGCTAGTGAAACATTTCATAAACGATTAGTATGCGCAGATCTGACAAATTTCTCTTTGCATTTGTTTTATTTCGTAAAATAAGATAAGAAAACAAATTCAGTAATGTGATTAAAATAAACAGACAAATAAAATAATGCAGCATTAAATATATGTTTATCAATATACTGTATTTTTTCATCTTATGCCTACATCTAGAATGTGAATTCTTTGAGTTCTGGCTCTAAATTTTCATTTATAATGGTTAATACAAAATTTAATTTTCAGTATCAATGTGATACTCAATTTTTTAATTTTTTATAATGAAAAATATTTGAAATATTGAATATTATATTTAATAATGTAGCGATATTAATAAATTTCAAATAACATTTTAATATTAAATTTTATACGAATACTACTCTGATACATAAAAAAAATTTATTTTTTTCAATATTTAGTATATTATTGTTTATATAACAAAAGTTTTTACTTGAAAACAACGTTTGTAATAACATGAGATCATAACATTTCAAAACGTAAAAATGATATAGGTATAAAATAATATTAAAACATACAGAAAATAGAAAACTGTAAAAAATAAAATACAAAAATATAAAACTATGAAAAATATAAAACTTATTAATCCCAAATAAACTAAATATAATAATTTAAAAATGTTAAGAAAATGTAAGTAGTATATTTTCCGCTATTTACAAAATTTACAAAATTCAGAATTGTATATTTAAAATAATGTATCTATTAGTTCCATTTAGTCAGTAAAAAATGAAATCCTCGTTCTACTTAACTCTATCAAAGAGGCGGCGTGATAAACGTAACAAAGACATTATGAACAACCGGACAGAACGATCTAGAATCTAAATCTGCTTAAGAGAAAGAGAAAAGAATAGAAACAACGAAAGGGACATGGACTATTGGACCGGTCTTGGCACGGCAGGAAAAAAGGAAGACGAAAGAGGACGAAAGAGGAGGACAGACCGGTTCTGATAAATCGGTTGGTAACAACTAACAACCTCGTATGTGAAGAAACGTGGTCGAGAAGTGACGGCGAGAGATGTGACGACGGGCCAGCTGTTGCTTGGTGAACAGTCTGGGCCCTCTTCCACTTTTCTTTTTCTTTTTCTTCCTCTTCTTCCTCGCGATAAGAAAGTGTATCTATCTCCGGGGTCAGCGCCCCGATGAACAAACTATAGCGCTTCGCAAATTAATTCAATGAGAAAGAATACGAAACTAGTCTCTCATCTTCGGATAAATCTCGAAAGCTTTCCACGTATTAATATTAATATTAATTAATATTAAATTCACTTTTCAAACTTTGTTATATCTAAAATCAATTGACAAAACTCACGCATCTCTGTATATTATTCTCGAATGTTTTATTTAATAAGATTAATGTAATATAAAATTGATTATGCCATTTGATTAATATTAAAATATATTTGTGAGAATATTCAAAATTTCTTCGTCGAGGAAACTGTTATTAATATTGACAATGGTATTAATATTCACGAGCGTAATAAAATTAGAGCAAATTCAGTTGTAATGTAATTTATTAGACAACTTAAATGCATTGCATACTGCTCACCAAAATTCAGATATTTGTGCATAGCTTGTATGACTCTACTGCTTCAGCCGACTGAATACGGCTTCCTTCTTTATGTAATTAATCCGCTTATAGAATATCAGGAGAGGCTTCAGTCCGATTAGTATGTAACGACGAATACTGAGAGAGATATCTCTTCGTTACATCCAGTGTCGACAACATGTTGACGGAATATACGCATTTCATTGTTCAAAACATATTTCTATTCCATATATAATTTCAATTCATATCTATTCGCGTTATTATCATAAATGAATAAAATATTTTTGGAATTCTAAAACGGGAAGATTTTTATTTTCGTTTGCGAAATTATTTAATGTTAAAAATATTTTAATAGCCAATATAAAATTGCAAAAAATGTATTTTTCATATATATATATATATATATATATATATATA
>NW_012130071.1:2289866-2292589 GCF_000143395.1 Atta cephalotes
TTTCTATATATATATATATATATATATATATATATACATAGAATGTTCATAACTTAATATTACTTTAAGAGTAGATTCCTCAGATCATTTTGAGACGAAAATCTTAATACTGAAATATCAGACTATAACTAATAATTTTGAAATTATACATTTAAAGTTAATAAATCATATCGTCTAAAGTTTACACATCAGGCATAGTTGGCATTTTGCTTATAATTCAAAAACTATTACAACCTCGATATGATATTTTCAAAATCTCAGGAATCTATTCTTAAGAGTTGTTACGGTCTTTATGGGACACTCCATATATACAGTGTGTTCGGAAAATCGCCTGCAATACTTCAGGAGGTAATTTGGGACTTAAAAAGAAAGAAAAAAAGCTATATAAACATAGGTCATATAAGAAATAAGCCGTTTCCGAGTTATAACCACTTTAATGTTAAAAAAATTGTAATTTGTTTCGTAGTGTTTTAATTTAAATGACTATATTTCGGACTATTTTGGCATTACTAGGATGCGTCACGTGGAGGCATAATCCGTTTGACATCTCTCTAATAAAGTAAAAAAATTTTTAAATAAAGAAATAAAAAAAGAGGAATGCTAAGCAGAATATGCCTTCATATGCTGCATCCTGAGTAACGTAAAAAAAAATAATTCGAAACGTAGTTATTTATGAATTAAGTATAAAACACTATGAAATAAATCACGATTGTGATTATAAAAAATAAATTACAATTTTTTAAACATGAAAGTGATTATAACTCGGAAATGACTTATATTCGGACCTATGTTTATATAGCTTTTTTTTTTCTTCTTTTTGAGTCCCAAATTACCTCCCAAAGTATTGCAGGCGATTTTTCAGATACCTTGTATAATCACAAATATAATTTATCCTCTACTACAAAGATAAAGTTATAACTTCTGTATATAAATAATATTGAAAATATATACAATTAATAATTTTTGATCAATTCTTTGTTTAGTCTGTCCACGAATTAACAGGAAAGGCAAATTCTTTATTAGATATTACAAAAACAAATAACAAATAAGGCTTTTTCGATAAACAATAAGAAATGATTATGATATCTCATAATAAACATTGATTCTCTTTTCTAAGTGACCCACTTGCGATTACAGAGCCTATGCTTTCTCCGAAATGGAAAGCTTGAAATTATTTTCATCCGTTAAATCCGTAATGCATGCTCCATATCTCCATATACGAACGATAAATGTAACATAAACTAAAAGTAAAAAGTCTGAAATGATAAATATAATTTATTTGGTTTTCAAACTAAAAGTCTAAAAATGATAGATCGCCTGTGCGCAACGCCGATTAATATTACGAAAAATTATATATTATCGAAATCAAAAATTTAAATAAACTAAGATATTTCTTCATCGACAGATTTCATTTTGTGCAGCCGAAGCTACATTAATTCTCAGCCGTAACTGTCAGAATAGAACCATCGCGAATTTTGCAGGTCAATCATGAGATGTAAATGCAAATGCAAATGACGTATTACGAGATAACGGGAAAAAAGAAAAATTAAAGAATCAGTGAATATATTCAAGAGTCACCGATGTAATTATTATCCAACACACTGTATGTTTTTGCAATATCATAATTTATATAAGCGCGCCTCTAATTGTAAAATTATGCAACGCAATTAAAATCCCTGCAGAGAAAATCTGACAAGAATATTTAGAAAAAAATAAATAATATTTATAACTTGTTTGTCATGTTTGTGACATTTCCTGATGAATTTATAACATTTGTGTTGCATTTTTAATCGTCCGCATTTGATGGAGGTACACTCATTTGACAAAATAAATTTTATTTATTTCGTAAAATGAGTGCACCTCCAAATGTGGAATAAAAATTACATTCTGGCATTAAATGTATATCGAGATTTCGATTTAAAAAAAAAACAAGATCTAAAAAGATGTGCAATATGTTTTATAAAAAAATATAACAATATTAGAAACATCGCTTTATGAATACTTAACCGAATACTTAAACAAATTTTTAAACAAACAATAATGCTCGTAACAATATTTTATTATATTAATAATATTAAGGATTCAAAATAAGTACAGTATTTTTACCTTTCTACGTATATATATTTGTAACGTAATGTATATTTGACTAAACAATATAGACGTAAATATAAACAAAAGAGATAGATATGTATACGAACCAGTGAGTACGGCGCCGACGAGCATGAAAAGAGTGCCAAACGCTGGAAGGGCAATCTGGCAATTCGCTGCTATTACCACGCCGGCCACCATCAGGCCGCCCTCAATCTTTTCTACCCTCAACCGCGATATGGGAGTCGGGCATTTCAATTTCGCGCCCAGGCCACCACCCAGCATTCCCTCTTCGGCTGCCATGCTGCCGGTTCTGCAACAACAAGCGAAACTAATTACAGCTGTAATAAAGGCTTTCCTTGCACGGATGAGTGATCACCCACTAAACGAGGGACATTCTTCGTAAAATTTTAAGTGTAAACGCATTTGTGCCAACTGTAATTAGAGAATTAATGAAACGATTGATATTATTAATAATATATTTATACGAATAATGACTTATAATATAATCGATAATACTAGATTTACTCTCTCTCTCTCTCTCTCTCTCTCTCTCTCTACTCTACTACTTACTTATTACTTACTTAATAGTATATTAATTAATATTAATAAGTATTATATTATTAATTATAATT
>NW_012130071.1:2293636-2306050 GCF_000143395.1 Atta cephalotes
TACGTATAGTTCTGTAGTTCGTTGTAGTACGTACGTACCTCTACACACACACACACACACACACACACACACACACACACACACACACACACACACACACACACACATACGCACACACACACACACACACACACACACACACATACGCACACACACACACACACACGCGCGCGCGCGCGCGCGTGGGTAAGATTTATAATATAATACAAGAAAAAAAATAAAAATTGGACTCTATGCTGGAATTTGAATATGGGACTTATCGCACTCAAAGTAAAAAAAAATATCAGTGTTTTTAATCACTGTCTCATAATAAAAAGTTAATCATTGTACAATTATACTAATTAAACTACAATTATACTAAATTAAAAAAATCATTTTTTTTAATTTATATTTAATTTTTCATAAAATTATATCTTAATTTATTAAAGTGTTAAAAAAACTATGAAAAAAATTGGGCTCAGCCGGGATTTGAACCCGGGACCTCTCGCACCCAAAGCGAGAATCATACCCCTAGACCACTGAGCCACTTACTTAATACTTCGTAATAAACTCCCAAATATATATCACAGTTATTAATTTTCATTGATATTGCAATTAAAATATATCTAATAAATACAATTTTAATAAACAATTTTAATTATTAAAATTTACATAAGAGTGTAATTGCAATTAAAAAATATAATTGTTTATTTAAGTTAATGATTTTATAACTTTATACATTATCAAAAATCCTTATACTTAAAAGATTATCACTTAAGAGTCTTTATTACTTAAAATATTTTAAATAAAAATGTGAAATAAACTTCGTTTTAGATATAGCTTTACATAAAGTAGATCTCATATGTGTATGATACATGTCGCGCTCTCTATAAACATCTTACACATCATTCTTCTCTTGAAAGTCAAGCTTAGATATCTTACAAGTAAACCTACTCAAGCGTTACTTCGATTTAGATAAGCTTTGAGTATGTTGTAATGTAGGTCAAACTAAAAGATACGTATTTTTTTATATGTGTCCTCATGCTCTTATACTGAAAAAAAAGATTGGCTGCAGTAAATAAGATATGGTAAAATATGGCATAGCATTTTTAATTGGCTGCTGCAAGCAATTAAAAACGTTATGCCATATTCAGCCAATCTTTTCTTTCAGTGTATATTATATCTCTTATATTATTACTTTTGTATCTTAGTATAGGCGTCGAGTGGCTTGCCGTTCGGTGCGATTGACTCGCGATCTATAGATCCACATACGCAATTTTTCGTGTTTAAAGAGCCGAAAATGATTCTATCTGGTGATTAAAATTTTTGATCACCGACGTCGTTCGGATCCGGCGTTAAACCCGTAAGTCCCATATATCAATGGATGTATATATATATATATATATATATATGTCAATGGATGTATGTGTGAGATTTTCTAGACTGGAGGTTGGATATTAGGCTAACAATCTAATTCCGGAAAAAATTCATTGTTTATACGAATACCTCGTGAAAGATAAGCCCTGTTCCATCTTGGAAATGTTGCGCCATCGAATGAATGATAAATGATGATAAATATTTTTATATATTATCTCGAAAAAAATCAATTTTTATATTTCAGAGTTATATATATTGTTAAAATAATAAAAAAATTCTCAAAAGAAAGTTTTATGATTTTTAATATACTTTACGACAGTTCATCGACTCATATTCATTAAAAATGTCTTTTTTTCGAAATCACTCTACTTCCTCAATTTTTTTAAAAATTTAAAAATTTTTCTTAAACTAAATTTATAATATATTTAACGATAAATATAATCATGTATGATAAAGTTGTATTGCGAAAATGCATTTTTTATTATATTCATATAAGACAAAAATTTAAAGCAAATATAACAAGCGCCATGCATTGCGGATGAGACGCGCGAATAATGGTGCAAAAATAAACATATACATACATATATATATATATATATATATATACCATATATCTAGCTTATTTCTGAAAAATGCATTTTCGCAATAACTTTATCGTACATGATTGTATTTGTTAAATATGTTATAAATTTTGTTTAAAATTCAAATTTAAAAATTTTTTAAAATTGAGGGAATAGAATTTCGAAAAAAAAAACATTATGAGTAAACTATCATAAAATACATTAAAAACCATAAAACTTTCATTTGGAATTTTTTTTTATATCTTTTATCATTTCGATATTAGAAATATAAAAACAAATTTTTTTCAAGAGGGTGTTTTATGACCATGTGGGCACGTATAAAAAAATACATGTCTCTTACTTTGACTTAGAATACTCAAAGTTTATTAAAATCAGAGTGTGTAACATTTAGGTAGGTTTATTTATTAGTCATACTTCGAAACTGCATAAGGAAGAATAGCTTGCTCATAAACAACGACCTTTTCAATTATGATAAACGATTAAAACGCAAAATTGCATGAAGGTTCGTTCCCAGTAAATTGTAGCGTTTACACGACGAAGTAATTGAATCAATCAGCCACTATCACGTACAGCTACTAATTCGACGTGGAAATTGAGACTTGATATCTCCACAGGGGCGCGGTAATTAACGCGAATACCCTTTGCGGATCGCTGGATCTGACAAATGGCGCAGGTTCCGCCCGCGTGATGAAATGATCATTCTATACACGACCTCAATATTAATAATTTATTGATCCAATTTTTCCGTATTACATAATATATCAATTAAGCGAATTTGCAGAAGCCAAATACGAGAAACAATTTTATTCTTTATTTAGATTCAATATGAAAAATGGCAGAGAAAATATAATCAACTAAGAGATTAATTAAAGTCATGTGAATAGACAATAAAGGGAATTTGTTTCAAATATCGGAATAGCATTTATAGAATCAACGATGGTACAACATTGTCTTCATTATGCAACGACGACGAATGTATTTATGTTGGATACATACATGAATGCGTTTTAGCCTGTACTGTAGCTTGTACTGTACTGTTAGGATTTGTAGTTCTAACAATATTTGCGATGAATAAATTTGAAACAACGCAGAATATGTATATCGGCAGTAGTTTCGTCACTCTCAAGATCTCTTATAATAATAATAAATCAGTTGTGTCATTAGCAAGAGACAAACAATAGAGATAATGTAAAATTTTAATAACAAATTGTTGCAAAAATGACAGTGATGTAATGTGTTTGACGTATGACATTAATATTGCATTTATATAAATATATTTTTTCGCATGTGCACTTTCTATTCATACGCGTTTATGTTCTTCATTTTTTTAAAACGTATATCCAATTAAGAAACGAGTTCTCTTAAAAGATGGTATTTACTCTTTCTGTTCTTTTATTTAAAATTTTTAATTGAAATTAAAGTCCAAGTAATTTTCAGATCGGATCAATTTTAATTTAACTTTGCACAAGTACTTATTCTCGAAATAGTCCTTTTCTGCTCTTAATTTCATAAAATCGTACATTAATTAATTATAGAAAATAACGTTAATCAATCTAATTAACACCAATTAACCTGAATTATTTCACTCTCGAATTTACAAAGAAGATTGTAGCTATTTTGCTGCAAATTAACCATTAGATAATAAACTCGATCACTCACAACGGAATTCTCCTAAAAACCAGTCAAAAACAGCGCGATAAAACAGTCTCGATAATCCTTGCGAACTGATATCAATTCTATGATAAATTGTATAAAGCTAGGCAAATCGTATTGACGCAACGTATTCTTCGACCGCTAAAAAATCACTGGCCAATCCGGCGATTTTGCCTTTTTTTCTTTAATGTGATAACGACTAATGAGATGAGATAAAAAATCATTTTTTTTCGTTACACATGACAGAATATGCAAACAGCGTAAATTACATATATATCGAGTGATAAAATAACTATATATATTTACTATGCACATTGTATTCCTAAATTTACAACATAAAACAGCGTAAAAAAATGTCATAACACAATTGATTTATATTGTTTTGCATTGTTATTTGCAATAACAAAAACTCGAATAAATCGATTTTATTTATAATGTAATAGCTTTAATGAATGTAAATAATTAACAGGCATGCTGAATAAATGTTGATTTGATTCCTAACGTAGAAAGAGAAATGTGGACATCTAGAATTAAGTAAAATCATAAACGTTCAGTTAATATTTAGAATTAATAGAATGTATATTATAAGTAAATTAAGTAAATTAAATCAAAATTCATGTTTATAAAAATTCTTATTAATGATGTGAAATATTTTCCAAAAGAGCATATCTTTCAATACGTCTACTTTCCGAACAACATCATGGCTTATGTTGATAACATTTTTATTCCGAAGGATCAAAGTTTATGAGAAGACGGCGTTATCATATAAAATTCAAGTTTCATCTTCCGATGATCGGAATTTTTCGCGTCTTTCGAATGCAATCAAATAATATACACTGCATAAATAATCATACATTTTATCACTGAAGGAAATAGAAATATGAAGATAATGTTTTTTTAGATTCTAAATTATGAACAACACATATTTTTTGCTATATTATAATGTCATGATAATTTTTATTCCATTCACATTTATTAAGGTTTTTACATAACTTTAAAAAGAAATTTTCAGCAAGATTAACTTAGCTCTAATTGAATCGTGAAAATGTCTACAAACAATAAATGTCTGAAATACAATTCTAACATTTATTATAAATACATAACTTAAATTATATGTATATTTCGTTTACTAAACCCATATATTTTAACCCGAGTATTTCTAATTCTATATAATAAATACGATATTAGAGAACATACTAAACATTTAATCACGCAATCGTTAACAATTTTTAGCCAATAGTTAGATAGTCATAATTCTTAATCATAAAGCTATGGAAATTTGGCATGTATGTGAGTCATCTAAAGTCGTGAGTCATCTAAATAAAAATGATCGCTAGGAATTATCTTGATCGATTGTGACTCTGATCCGTCCAATCCGCCTTTAATTATAAAGGAGTTCGATGTTCTATCTTGCACGCAATGTACACGATTACCGCAATGGTTTAGTAGAATGGCTTAGGAAACATGTAGCAATCAACACGATCTTATTCCAAAGATGTTGGCGAGATAATCCCTGTAGCCGGGTGAATCTTGACTCGTCTCGCCCTTTGCCCTATTTATCCGGATGTTTCAAGTCAAGTTGAAATTGGAGGGAAAGAGTAATGAAAGCAGGGATAACAATTGAAGCAACAAGAATGAGTGCACTTATTCTCGCTTCACTGATTATAAATAGGTTATGCTTTATATCTTCATGCCATATTCAAAACATCGTAAAATTGATGTTTAGAGAATCGAAAATTAAATGTCTACTTTATGAAAGGAGAATATTAGAGTTATTATTAATAGTGTCTTGTGTATACACGTACGTGATGACTACTATTTTGTGATTCTATCACAATTATTTAATTATTTAATAAAATAATAATTAAATAAATATTAAAATAATTACTGACGTGCTTAGTTTGAACAATGTTTGCGAAAATATAACTTTAATTTATAAAAAAATCGCAATTTCCTAAAATTTATTCGAAAAATTTTGTTGTTTAAACTTTAAAAATATAAAAAATATATATTTTATCTATTAGAATTGTATTCATTTTTTTATTTATCTTATAATAATTGTTATGTGTATTTTATATAATTTTCACTTTTATCATTTTTATCATAATATAATCTCAATTGTATTAGTCGCGATCGGATTGATAATGTTTCTTTTTAAGAATTGGCTGTTTTCCTTTTAGGAGATACACAAATACTGTATCCTTCCTGTCATTCAATAAATAACAAAGACATTTGTGTCAGTTATCTCTCTTAAAAAGAAAACAGCCATAAATGATATATCAAATGTGACAGTAATCAATTTGTGAAATCAGAGGAAGGTAAAATATAAAACAAATATTATAAATATTACAATCTTTACATAAAAATATACTATACGGTTCATTTTGATGATGACGAATCACAGACTCATATTTTCGCATGAGCAAAACTCAGCGTTATTTACGGAAGACGGTAATGACATGTGTACATATTCGCATGCTTGCTTTATAACTTATCACGATACGAACATCTTCTACTGCAACAACTCATAAATTTCATTCGTATATTCTGATATCATAATTTCCTGAATTCTTCATACAAAACTCAAAAAACAAAAGATAAATATTCATTTCGACTAATTTTTAATGAACATATTTTACATATATATTGAAAGATAATCACGTAACAATATCGAAGCAATATTATCAACAATATTATCAACATGCGATGTGATTTAATACAAAATAAAGTACATCCGATTAAGCACATCGCATAATTACTTTACAAGTTTGAGATTACATCACGTATTAAACTCGGGATGCTAGCTAACTTAGTCCAAATTATACAAGTTATTGTAATATTGCTAGACTTTCCATTAATATTAACAAACTTTAATAAATCTTGACAGAATTATTGTCAATAAAATATAGTAAGTAGTGAATTTTTGATAAAAATTTATTTTTAATTTATTGCGTATATTTTTTAATCTATATTTTTGTTACGAGATTTATTTATAAACACATAATTATGTATTTTATGTTTAATTACTGGATCTATTTATATTTCAAATTAATAAAAATGTAGTACTTAAAAACAATAATAAATACCATGATAAAAGTATCTACTACAATACTTTTATTAATTTAGAACGTAGATCTAGTAATTAAAAGTTAATTATGTAACATTTATAAACAAATCTCATACTAAAAATACACAATTAAAAAATGAATTAAGAATAAAGCTTGATATCGAAAATTCATAGAACACAACCAAGTGTTCAGAAAGACATACATACTAAAGTTAAGGATAAGGTTGACGAGAGAAACTGATTAAAGAATTTATAAGTGTAAAGACATGCGGGAAACTTGATAGTCTTGGAATGCTCTTTGGTAAATATAAGTCGATTTTTTCTCCTCATGAGAAACAATAGATGCCGAGAAATCAGCGACACTGGTTTACTCGCGGGGCGAATCATGCTGCATGTCAAGTTCGAGGCCGCGATTGATCTCTCCCCAAGTGGCAAGTTAATCGAGTCTGCCTGCCGACAGTCCGGTTCGCGTCAGTCGACTTGCGTCGCTAATGGCATAAGCGAAGCCCCCTCCACCTGACGTGATTACGTAATGAGCGACGGTTAATGGATAAAACGACGACAGACCGAACGGCGAAACGGCGGGATAATTTACTGTCAGGACAAAATGTGATTGGCCGTCTAGTTCGAAGTTCTGCCAGAAAGCCTGTAAATTTTCTATGCATCAAGCATATGATTCTATCGCGTTGGAAGACATATTAGACACGCTATAAGTTCATTACCTTGCTGAGATGAGCGAGCAGATAAAACTGAGCGAAGAGGCAAGTAAATGATGGACGAATTACGCTCACAGTCTTAATGAAGGCTGAGATCTCTGCTTAATTATTTTCTTTTATTGCTACTGTGCATGGTGTTAGTTTAGTAGCGCAATAGTACATTCAAAGTAACTGGTTCGTTCATGTACAGTTAACGATAACAGAATTACTACGACAATCAATGGTGAAAGATCTAACGGAATTAATCCATGCGTTATTCTAAGCAACAACGGAATATATTAATGCAATCATTAGTCAAGAGATAATAAAATAATACAAATATATGAAGTATGCTGTAACTGTATAATATAAACCGTATCGCCACGTATAACAGGGGCTTACATAAAGGTAAACTTGGCAACGAAATTACGTGCTCTGAGTACCGTCAGATCAATTGAGATAAAACAACGGAAGTATGGAGAAATCGTTGAGTTAACGAACGGAAATTTAACGTCACGAAAAACTATCCCTTCTTGTGGTCTATGTTCGATATTATTAATGTGTATTTCCCCAACCAATCGTTATTTGCGAAGACGCAAGTACTTGAAATACTGAGAGAAGAAATTTACGCTTTTATAGAAGACTGGATTTTCTTGATGAGCGAGATCGACGATAGAATACCATAAAGAATTGCATACCGTGGGTTGGAAACACCTATATAATGACCTCACAAAAGGAAGTTTCTTCCGGCTGCGCCATTGTACTTTCTTGCACAGACTGGTGGAAAAATAATTAAGTAGCGTGTAATTTTGCTATAAAAAGTAGACAAGAATTGTCGTATAAAAATCAAAAATTATCTATCCTTTTTTCCCATTACGTGTGTAATCGCAGATATTATCTTTTCGAAATTTTTCAAAAGTGATTAAAACATGTAATATATTCATTTCATCATATATAAATGTTATAATTACAATAATAAATCAGATATTCCTTTCTTCCCAAAAATGTGATATTTATTTCTTTTCTAATGTAATTCTCAAATATATTTCTTCCTATGCTTTTCATATTTCCTATGCTTTTCATATTATTAAATCTCTATATAATTCTTTTACTCCGCTCTTTTATTTTTATATATGTCGTTTCTTTTGATTCATCAATTTTGTTAATTGAGCATATATTATTATATATTTTACTCTCCATTCTATAATCTGTCGTTTTTTTTATGACGTCAATATCAATATCAAAGAATAAGACTACGTCTTGATGAAAGACATAGTTCATAGAAACGACCTGAAAGAATTTAATTGAAGAGAACGGGACTACGAGACTGAGAAAGTCAAATGTGGAACAAGAAGAAACAATTAATGACGGCTCACCAATCAAGTAACGCCATTAGCGATCTTCGAAGATTCTTCGTTGCGACGAGCAAATTGATCGCTAATTCCGACGCGTCGCTTGCGAAAATAATTGCCGTATTTTCTTTCACCCAGCCTCCGAAACCTCATTAGATAACTTTATAAACCTAACAACTGATGTATTAAATGCAGTAATGAGCAAACTTATCGGTTTCGCAATAATGCTTGTCCATGCAACTATCTTTTTAGATTATAATTTCTCTTGCTCACCGACAAAAGATTTTAGCTAAACTTGAGAATTAACACACTACTTGAATTCCATAGAAATCTCTCGATGTTAAAAGTTTACTTTACTTCATTTTCTTTCATATAACACATACTTATAAAACTGCATCTATCACAGCAATGTTCAATGACACTCTTTGATCAATCAATTTAAAGTTCCATTTTCTTTAACAAAAATATCCAGAGGGACTGCTAATTTCTCAATCTTTAATCTATATTTTTTATACTTTTTATACTATATTTTTCGATATATTTAATATTATATCATACCTCTCTATTAAAAAATAACTAAATTAAAAAATTAATTAAATTAAATCTTCACAATAAAATCTCAGATTATGATACTTGTTTTTCATGTTTTTTATACGAGTTTTACAGTTAATTCTTTGTAAAGAATTTAATTTTTAAGATGTACATATTAGAGTAAATAGTCACTTTATATCAGTATATCATCAGTTAATCCACGATCCTAATTGTTCAAATGATTAATGATCTTAATTAGACATGCGTCGATATACAGAAGAAATCGATTTCAAATTAATCAAAGAGGATTAACTGTCAAAGACTTACACGCGATTTTCTCTATATATGATTTATATCGTAGCACCTCCGATCATCTATTCGATTTATTGCTCTCGATCACCGTAAGCGCGTCGACTTGGTCGACGACCAAGACGAACCTAAGTAAAACGACCTTGCGCAAACGGCGACGAACACGCTCAGGTTCGACGACCGTTCGGTATAGTTCGCGAGAGATACAACCGGCAGTGCCTTTCTACAGCCTTGACTGCAACCTCTAGCGGCACCGTCGCCGCTGTCAGCCTCGTCACGTGCATCCTGTGACGTGTCACTATCCCTCTCTGCCACGACGAGCGCGAACAATGCGCGATGCATGCATGAGTCGATAAAATAAAGCAAATTAGCGCTTTTCGCAGAACGAAAACATGTACCTATTGTGCGCCCGCGTGCAGTCATTACTGCTTTCCTGAACACGCACAGGCGCTGGCAGTTTGACCCTTTAATTCTGCGGTTGCGGTATGTACTACACGTCCTGCCCCACAATGAGAAACTTCGTAGCAACGGCAAACGATTTAATGCAGCGCAACAATGCTGACCGTTTTTACGTAAATTCATAACGCATGTGTACCGTACATATTGATCTTTTGTTATTTTTTTTGTATGCCTATATCATGTATCTTTATGTTCTTCATCCATATTCACATGAAATAAATACGTGTAAAACTTTTTATTTATCACGCTTTATAGAACGTTTCATTATCTCGATTGAATAACATAATTTACGCTAATGATTTAGCCATTAGGAAAGGATTTAACATTTACGTTACGTATCATCTAATTAAATTTTCGTTTAATTAGTGAAATAATTAGATATAATTAAACACATACTACACGGAAGTATCAAATATACGTATCAAAATATACAGGAATCGCGCTATGCTGATCTCTGTGTCGAATGACTTTGTAATTTATGAAAGTCTGAACTTTCGCGCGCGAGTTAGAGAAATATCTACTATTTGATAATGGCAGAATTATATTTCTAAACGACGCAACCATGGCATTTTTTCAAACAAACTTCCTTTTTCTACATTCTTTCATATCCTATTTTATGCGTTTCTACAATATAAATGTATAACTTGACAATGATTCATGATTCATATCATTCATCATCGTCAATCTTTGTGGAACGAATATCCCAGAAATTTTCGTCACGATACTATTACGTCCAATATCGCACGATGTCGGTATTATTAGAGAGAATAGATAAACAAAAACAACAAATAATATCTTCATATTTCGACAAGTAAAACAAGTAATCTTCGGTTGTCTATTGAATTCTAGCATCTCTTATTTCTTTGAGCTTCGGCGCTTGAGCAAGTTTCAAAAGGCATTGCAAAACGCTCAATTCGACATGACATGAACGACCTCTTTATCTCCGTAAAGCGACATGAAAACGTGGCCCTAACGGGAGTATTTAGTCGCGAAACGAAGTGCCTGTCCACACGCGAGCGCATGACGTGGACGGATGTCGGACTGAATTGACGCAATGACCATAACCGGGGCCCAACACAACGAGTATGCGATCTTTTTTTCTCCGCTCGTGTCAAGACAACGGATTTTATAAAACTTTATTAGAAATTTATGAAGAAAAAATGGCTTTCTTCGCTAATTTATAGCAGCTAAGATAAAGTAAATTTCAAGTAAATAAATATATGTACGTGTTTAGAAAATAACCGATTTTCTATGATGCATTCAAATAGGTGAAAGAAATTTCTAAAACCTGTTCTTGAAAGACTTCACATAATAAAAAGTTATAAAAGAATTATATGGTTCATTACACTTTATCCCATGTCAGTTATAATAATTATCGTTTCGTTTCTTTTACGCGCGCGCGCGCGCGCGCGTGTGTGTGTGTGTGTGTGTGTGTGTGTGTGTGTGTGTTGTGTGTGTGTGAATTAATTAGACCAATGACTGACAGATTTTCTGTTCTAGAATGATTCTTTATTACGCATTATATAATAATAACAAATTCTAAATATAATTTTAAAAAATTCAAAGAAATAAATTCATTCTATATTATAGAACTTTTTTTTAATTTCTAATAAAAAAATTTGTCTAAAAATAAAGATATATTTGTGCGTAAACATATTTATATTTAGGATAAATATTAATATATATAAAATGATTACATGCATTTCTCTCTAAAATTTGATAATAGATGTTGTATAATATATTCATAAATTATGTCCGCTTTTATGGTTTAAATGTATTTTTGTATATATCTGTATATATCTTTGTATATATCTTTTTATGATTAAAAAACAATTCGAATACTGTATCTGGATAGCTTCAATATTCTCTAATAATATCAGACACGGTTTCTAGTATCTTTGATTTGAATCCCGTTGTATGTGAGCTGTGCCCAGATAATAAGGTCACAGCAATCCATCCTACTATACGATCTTGCCTCCTTTTCATTACTATGGTATTGCCGGATTTTTCTAGTTCACTGATCAGACCTCGATTCGATGATATTACTGTGGATTTGTCGGCATGGATGACTTGATTTTGCGAATCTTTGAACGAAATCATATCGCAGAAAAATTGACAAGATGTTTGCAATAATTCTCCCGAGAAATATTTGTTAGTTATTTCTATAGCAGCTGTAGCATATCAATTGACGTATAATATTACATTAATTAGCGTTAATTAACTAATATTTTCTACATTGAAAAAAAGAGTCTGATAATAGCAACAAAATATATTGAGTAAAAGAATTTTAATCTAATGTTCGGTTAGTATAACTAAAAATAATTTTACTTTTCTAAATATTCCAAATCTTTAGTATTATTAGCAAACGTTGATTATATATACATAATATATATATATATATATATATATAT
>NW_012130071.1:2306070-2342955 GCF_000143395.1 Atta cephalotes
ATAGTATATATATATNTAGTATATATATATAGTATATATATATATATATATATATATATATATATATATATATATATATACCATAATAATACATACATATAGTATACCTAATACTAAATATTTAGAAAAGTAAAATTATTTTTGGTTATATTATAAGTGAACATTTGACTGAAATTATTTCAACATTTGGTCTTTTTTAAGTGTAAATTTTCTAAGTTTTCTAATTTTATTCATTTAGACTTAAATCTCTATATTATTTTCGACAGGAAAATTATTTAAATAGTAAAGTTCCGCAAACGAATGCGTCTTTTAAATACAACAGAAATATATATCACAATCTCTATACAAAAATATTCATTGTGCTGCAAATGACAATGGATTAAATGTTAAATATCTCCCAACGGAGTGCAGTTTTCGCGCAACTTTCGCGCGAGTAATAAATCGCTTCAACGTTAACGGAAATATGGCCGACAAGGAGAACCGGGAAATTTATATGACGGTTCAGTTAATCCTCTCTTTGTGAATAAACTTATCGTTTCCTCGGAGACTACGGTAAATTTTATTTTTTAATCGCAAAAAAGTAGCGGCGCAGATGCGTTATATCGCGAAGTGCACCAACAAAGAGTGTTAATAATATCGACAAAAAATTGCGCGTGTTTCTCATTCGCATTCTTCCTCGTGCATTTGCTTCTTTTCTTACTCATCACTTGCAACACATACGTTGCGTCGCAATGCTGATCTTCTCCTTCTCGCGTGAATTCGCACGTGTACACACACAATCACGTGCGTAAAAAGTATTTAGAGATACTAGTCACGTTCTATGCGAAGGACAATTCACAACAAAGCGCATTTTTACGATCGCTTTTTTTTTAATCACTCTTAGAAAATAATTATGTGAGACGATGAAAATTAGATTTACAGAATATAATTGAGAAAAATAAAAAAGATATCGATTTCATTCATTAAAAGCTTTCAATAAAAGAGCAATTATTTATGCAGTGTTATTCACCCTAATTATCTATGTTACATAAATTTACAATAAATTATATTATTCATAATAAATTGTGTTAAGTTTAAATTAAGTAAATTATAATTTAAATTAAATGTAATATTCATGAAAATTTCGCGCGAATGTTGATTTTTTTTTAAATAAAACGTTATGTATATAAAGTCGAAAGAAAATAACTTAGTTCGTTTTCACAATATATAATTACCTAAAGATTAAAGATTACCAACAGATTCATCAATGAAATTCATAAATTTTTTGGTCTCCTTTAATCTTTAAAAGTAACATATGAAACTTAACATCGGACCTTAGCATATATATTATATTTCTTTTAAGTGAACTGTAAGTTGGCTGAAAGTAAATAAAACATTTTCTTTTGTGCGCTACACATATAAGTGAGAAAACGTAAGTTGTGTAAACATCAATAATTGTTTATATTATGCAACTGTCATTCTTTGTAAGACGCTGTTTATTGTAACAATACTATACGCAATTTTTATTGTGAGATAAAAAATTTTAACAATTCTATTAAAAATTCTATTATATTCATACATTCAATATTTTCTTATAACTTTCTATTCCTATTTGTTTAATACGTATCCATAAAAGATTGTAGTTAGAAAGATCAGAGCGACAATAAAATTATAAGGTACGACATCAAAAAGTAAAAGAGCTAGGATATACTCTCTAAATTCTTTGGAGTGGAATCTTACTCCAAAGAGTGAAAATTGAACTTGAAAGAGCGATTCAATTTTCAATCTTTAAGAGTAAGATTTCACTCTTCAAAGTGATATTTACTTCAAAGTTTTAGAGAGTAGGTTTTGATGTTAATGCAATCAATTGAAAGCAGATTTCAATTTTGATTCAAAATTTGATTCAGACCAGGGATGTCAGATTTTTTGAATCAGATCTAATTTGTTACAGGCCCAAAATTCATCAAATATCACTTCTTGTAGGAAAAGAACGAAACAAAAGAGATTCTTTAAAACTTTAGATTTTTTAATACTTACTAGATTTGCCTTTAGTTTTCTCTCATTAGAGAAATTAAAATGTATAAACTAATTAGAGTATGATTAGTCTCAATTCAGTATTTTTGTTATCAAAAGACAGAAATAACAAACATTTATTATTTTTTATTTTAAATAAAATATAAATAGACTTTCACTTAAATAAAATATAATGTAATCGCGTGCATTATATTATTAGCTTATACATTATAATATATTATAATATATTATAAAAAAGTATATAGATATCATACTTCTTGTTCAAATCACATTTTAAAAGAACAAAAACTATAAAATTTATAATTGAAAAATAATAATTATATTTTAGTTTCAAACAAATTATATATTAAAAAATTATATCCATACAAGAAATAAAATCAGTCTTAGTTTTGACATGAAATCTTCATGTGTGTACATGTTTCAATCTTTATTATTATCAATCAGAACATTTAAAGCTTTCACAAAATTCATATGGCAGCCATTTATAATACAATAGTCAGTTTTATGATCAGCCATTGCGATGGCTAATCAGGACTTGTAACACCAGTTGCGGTTCGCTTATAATATAGGACCAGTATTCATAGTCCATTCAAGACTGTATCCTATTCAAGACCGTCTTAAGTAATGTCTTAAGATGCTAATACGGCTGTCTGATTGGTTCATGACATCTTAAGATTGTTGTTTAAGAATCTTAAATATAGAATCGACTATGAATGCCGGCCTAAGACTAATCATAATATGCGTTCAATTGGAACGAGCTCAATTTTCATGTAGCTAAAAGTCGAGGTAGCGACTGGTCGCGGAAAAGTCATTTTTCATCGCAAAGTTGAGTAATCCAAATTGCAAAAAGTATAGCCTAATCTGAAATCTAAGACCTGAATCCATCTAATCTGAAATCTATATCAGATTGAGATTCGCTTCAGGAATCGGAACGGCACGGAAACATCTTCATGAATGTGAGCATACATACCGAGCGGAATTCTCACTGGACAACTGCGATTTCTCGGTGTGGAACGCCGTGCCAAATGTCATGACAGAGCAAGTGGGCGGCGGGCGTTGCTGTGGATGCTTGTCCCGAGAATTATCCTTATCAGCGGTGCGGCCGCCGAACAACTCGACTAGTCAGCTGATCGCGCGATGCTTCATCGCTTCGGTCAGTGTGCGCATAGCAGTGGCAGGAATTTTCCCGTATATCGCCTGACTATACCCTCCTCCCACGCGATAATCAGCACTTTTTCACTCCGTTGAAATTTATCGGATATCCCTGAGGGGCAACTGAAATCACCCGCTTCTTCCTGCTGTCAACGATATATATACTCAGTTTATCGCTGCCCTCTTTACGAGATCTGTCGGTGTCTTTGAATAATTTAATATCACTTCGCGAACAGTATCTTTGATAGTTAGATGCGTTTAGGATCCTCCTAAATTCCTGATGCGCGACTTCGTACCAAAAGTAAATACAAGCTCGGAAAGCGTCCTCGTTCGACTCGGGGAACGGAATTGGGTATTCGGTTCGTACCCGTTCGTAGTCGGTGAGGAACCTCTCCTCGCGCACGTACACGAGAGGCGGAGGCCTCGTCCGATCGGTGTTGTGGTAGTAACGGTATATCGCGAGGAGGCGTTTGTAGATTTACCGGAGCGAGCAAGCGAAGTGCAACGACCGGCTGATCGCGTCCCTCGTCGAGACTTGTCTCGTTTCCTATTGAATATGACTCTATAAGGATACGTGATAGCAATGCATTGTTTTGCGTTGGATATCAAATATACGTCTTGATTCCCCTCGAATTTGAACCGTTTAATCTTGATTCTTGTTTCGCTATCGCTCCTGTTACTCGGAATTTCAGAGAACTCGGCGTTTATTTATTTTTTGTCTCTGGATTCGTTTCCTGCACGCCGTCTCAAAATTACTCGTTTCAAAATTAAGCTAGTTAATCTCGCTCTATCTTAAGCTGCTTAAGTGTGTTATCTTATTCAGCTGGTGATCGTCGCTTCAACTCGCTATCTGCAGAATCCGCACTGCCAATTTGTCTTGTCTCGAGCTGGATATCGCAGATTGGCCGTTATCCGTCTTGATTCATTTCGAAGATTAAATATCTTAATCTAACTAATTATCTTGATATCGCTTCAATCTTATTCTTGCAGTTACGAATTTGCGTTGACCGTTTGATCCCTCTTGAACTAAATTCTTATTACTATTAGAAGACGATATCGACGTCTTATTTAATCCAAACCCTTTAATTACGATAATGAAGTTTGCTTTAGATTATAGCCGTTATTTATTCTTCAGTCAGAAAACACAGACTTGAATTTCAAGCAGAATTATCGGAGCACAATCGGAGCACAGTCGCTTCCTTGATTTTATTTCAGGCTCTTCAATCTCAATATATCTTATTCAGAATGAGATTATAATTTGGATTTCTCACAATGAGCGCAACGTCTCCGTTGCCGTGAGATGTCCGTTCTCGTTGGGATCGTGGCACAGTTTCTCTATTCACGTCGTTCGAAACGTATCCTGGTTCCGTGTAATATTAAGTATCCTCACGGTTACTATTCGGACCGCGCGGCGCGGCGTCCGCACGCTGGCGACATTCGCCGATGATGACGGATGTCGCGAGAGCGTTGGGTCACGTCGGGAACAGCCAGAATGGACAACGTCGGGCTTTCCACCTGCCGCCGCCGGTCCTCGCTCACGGACGCTCTCGGAGTAACGATCGCATGCGAACGAGAGGAGGAAAAGGGAGAGAAGGAGATCGGGCGAAAGCGGGATCAACCGACCGCAGCCGAAGTGCAACGAAGAAGGTCTAGATGGACTGTACACACCAGGACTGTATATTACTAGCTCGCGTCGCGCCTGGCAGCCGACTGACTCCGGCGAAAGAGGATGAAGCCGGGCGACGTGGCTCTGACGCCGCCGCAGGGCTTCGCCGCCTCCATCCCGCCACCGCCATGCTACTGCCACCGTCGCCGCCATCGCCACCCCTGGATCGTAGCACCATTGCGTTATGTCGCAGTATCACGAACCGTATCGGTCCGCGTACCTTCAACCCTCGCCATATTCTCCGTTCTCAACCTTTGAAGCAAGGAACATGTGTCAACAGGATAAAGCGACGAATAGACGGACGACTCGTGCGAACCGAATGAAACATGACGTCATGCACCCAGTATCTCGAGGACAGTCGATTTTAATCTCACTCGTCCTAAAATCATCTCTAAGTGTGTTTATAGCGACACGTGCAGTATCTCATTTCGTAATTTAATTTAACAATGACGGTCCACTATCCGCGTCAAAAGCAAGATATAAAGGGTAAATTCGTCTCTCTTTAAAACTTTTAAAGAGAAAATTTTATTCTAAAGAATGAAATCTCATTCTTAAAGATTGAAAACTGAGTCACTCTTTTTTAAAACTTAGTTTTCACTTTTTAAAAGTGAGATTTCATTCCAAAGAATTTGCAAGAGTATTATAAGATATAACGTAAAGGTTAAAGTTTATAAAATAGCAAATTATACGGCTTAATAGTGTAATAATAGAAAAGAATTGCCGAATGCGTATCACTTGATTTTTTATTATATTTTCCATTTAATATTGATTTGTATATAAATAACCATTGGAAATTATAGCTTAATACATTTAGTGCCCACTGTTCTCAGAAGGACAGTCATATTTTAGTACGTTGAATCCTGCGACTCACTTATTTCGTATTTCGGCACTAAAAAAAAAAAATTTTTAATAAATTAAACATTAATAGGTTAATATTTTAGAAATTTATTAAGTATTACATGTTTCGTTTTTACAACAATAATAAATTGATTTGTCATAAGTTTTTTTTAACATGTTATAATTAAAATTAGTTACTTATAAATCGTACCTATAAATTTTCTGAATCGTATCTCCTATAAAGAAATGCTAAATTTATGAACATAAAACCAATTAAAAATATAAGGTTATAAGTAAAAGAAATCATCAACTAATACTCTGAAAGAAAAGATTGTTTGCTGCAGCAATTTAGATGGTAAAATATGGCATAGCGTTTTTAATTGGCTGAAGTAATCAATTTTTGATTACAGCAGCCAATTAAAAATGCTATGCCATGTTCAGTCAATCTTTTCTTTCAGTGTTCGAAATTACCTAATACTCAATTTTATTATAATTTATCAAAAAAAGATCAAGTATTTAATAATTATTAAATAATTGCAAATATGCATGTATGTGCACACACACATACAAGATTTATTGTAAAATATTTTACAATAAACTTTTTTCATAAAAATATAAAAATTCATAATAAAATTGCATAATTACATTATTATCAGCTACATAAATCAATTAAAAATTAATATCAGATGTATCTGACTTTTTAAAATAACATCCACCATACAACAAAACATAATCTATTAAATTTTTGTCTATATTATATATACTTATTATATATAGTATTTATTTCTTATTTATTTCATATTTTTGTACTGAATGTTGTTTAAGTAATAATTATTAATTAATTGCTTATATTAAAAACAAGTTAAAATTATTAAGTAATAAAATATTGATAAGATACAATTTAGGCAGTATGCATTCGGCAATTCTGCCTTATTCTGCATAATCATTTAATTATAACCATTAAGGATATGAAGATATCCTCGATATCAATGCATATCAGGCAATTTATAAGCGCTGATACATTAGTACGTGATCAAACTCTCTTTCCGTTCACTCAAACACGATGATGAGAATCATGTTGAGTTTACGAATGCGACAACGACATCACCGGAATAAGGAACACCTGTTTGCTCATATAATAACGACACTGTCGGTAGCAAGCTTTCATACATGCATAGACGCGCTGATACATACCATGTCTGCGGTATTTGAATGAAAATAAGTAGCACCCGTGGGATGCAAAGTTGCATAAAATACGACGTAGTGGCAACTTCGTTCGTGTCAACGCCATTTCACGATATTTATTATTCCATCAGAGTTGGACACAACTCGCTTTGCTCGTCCGAGCTCATTGATTAACGATGAATGAGCATTGCTCAGCGAAATGCAACATAAGAAAGAATTAATGTCTAAAGCGTTATCATTTTGACGTCAACATTTTGACGTCAGTGAAATTGAATTACAAAGCTATACAACAATACACGGAAAAAATAAAATACCTCAAAATTTATATAGATCTAAAATATATATATATATATATATATATAATTTGATTGAACTATCAAAAAATTAAATAATTAAATATCAAATAATTAAAGTAATTTTGTGGGAATTTCAAGCATAATGAATAAAGCTGGAAAAAATTTTAATAAACTAAATAACAAGTTTCAATGTTTTATTTAATTATTTTTATAATTCAATCAAATTATTTTCAGATTTATATTTAGCTAAATTTGTAGATATTTCAGCAAAACTGTTCTTTCTGTAAGCCTGGTTTTTTTCGTTAGATTTAACTTATACTTTAAAGTTAATCTATCTTTAAATTAATAATAATATAAAAACTGTGCTTTTTTAGCTTAATAATGCTGATTAATGAGGACATTCTCATATTTGTAAATTGATGATTTTGTAGTGTGATAACTGTAAGGTCCGAGTTTTCATTATCTGATTAATTTGTAGTTTAATTTTAATTTTATTTAACTTGTATTGATGATAATGTAAAAATTGCACTTTTCTAGTTATATAATTAATCATTAAACTAATGATTTTGTAGTATCTTTAAAAACTATTTAGTATAAAATCATCAGTTTAATGATTAACTATAGATAGAAAAATATAAGTTTTACATTATGATTAGATTAAACCTAATCACAAGTAAATCAATATATAAATGAAAAACAGGATCTGTTATCAAGAAAAGTTATTCATTACAAAATCACCAGTGATTAATCATAGTTGAAAAAATATATATAATTTTTACATTATCAACAAGTTAAATTATAAGTAACTAGAAAATGAAAAACTGAGCCATACAGATATAATATAAACTTTTAAAGGTGTTTTATGTTTTGTAATCTCTCTCATGTAATTTATGTTTTTGTTTCTCGAGAAAATAAATATGCCACGTTAAAAGAAATTTAAGTTAATATTTTATAAAATTTATTGACCTTAATTTTCATCGAATGTCTCCCTCGAAGCTAAATGCCGACCCTCATATACTGCGACAAACTATAGTGAAATATCTTTAAAAGCTTTTTAAAAGCGCTGCGAAGATTCGAGTAACGTTTAAAAAAATGTAATTTTTTTCCAGCCGCTGCGTTCGGTATTATTTCAACTGAGTGAGATATTATCCATCGAAATATCGCTACCTCCGCTATTTTTAATGGAAGTTCGCCGAAAATTTTCGATGGATAACGGATATCGTGACCGCGCAAGATCGCGCGGGCCGAGATAAATCAATGGTAGACGTGAATCTATGACGCAATGCTGCAGAATCCGTCGAGTGTTCGACGTCACATTATTATTTTCAACCTGCCGAAGCGCCTGACCTATCCTCCACGATACACTGAGATATTTCCAAACGAATGGATTACAGATCGATAAGGGACTATGGACGATTTAAAAAAAGGTTCCGAGACGGTGGAGCTAAAAAAAGGTGAGGCAAAAAATTACGGGTAAATTGAGATGAAGGGTAATCGATCTGCCTACCTCATAACACGCGGGTGCATGAACTGTTATGTATACTAGGTCGTTCCACATCATAACTAAAACACTTCTTCTGATGAATTAGATAATTAATGAATCATTTGTAGCGTATCATTAAACTCAGCGCGATAGAACTCAAAATACTGTGCGAAGAAATCGTTTAACATTTTACACATGTGGATAGTAAACGGAGCGTAAATAGAAAATTGCTACGCGGCGAAGTTAACTCCAGATTTTTTCAGACCTAGAATTCGCTAAAATCCTGTTACTCTTGTATTTCTTTCTAGTTCCTTGTTTTCACGCGTTAAATCTGTTCGATAATAAATTAAATCTTTTGTTGCAAGTATTTCAATTTTATTTTACTAAATATCGCTCCTTTTTCTTATATTTCTACCAAAAAACGTATTTCATCTCACATTATCCGTAAAAATAGAGGATTGTTATTATGTTTTACTCTTTGCATATCAGCAACACAAGTGTAATAACTATAAGTAGTTAGCAATTTATTGGATATGCATATGACCATTTCTTGAGTACTTGAAGTTCTGCGGTAGATTTGCGATAACAAGTACCGAGTTTCGTGTTTGCGTATACCTAGCACTACTATCCCTCACCTTAATGTATATTCGCCAACTTGCACGGCAGGACGAAACTATTAATTACGCTAGAACGAACCTGAGGTTGATGATACCAGTAAACCGATTCAAGACACGATATTATAGCATTATACATATGTATTATATATGTATTTTACGTAACAAATTATCATTATGTATTTGCGATACAACAATTATCATATAGAGTACATCTATAAATTAAAAAGAAATTACCGGAGAAAGACAGATTACTATCTTGTACCTGTTAAATTCATGATGTTAAAATATTAAAAAATAATTTAAATTATACTCAATTTAAGTTATTTTTAATTCACATTTTTTATTTACAAGTTGCCACTGCTCCTATTCAATATGTCATTCATTTAAAATAATAGATTTAAACAATTTTGTTTTTTTTTTTTTTTAAGAAAATATACTAAATTTGATTTAAATTTAGTTTATTATTTATTGAATGCATTAATATGGACATTATTTACTTTAAAAACTAACTACAAAATTGATTTGTTTTTTACATAAATAGAGGTTAAAATAATAAATGTTATTTAACTAAGGGATTGGGTTGCTCTTTTGATATATATAGTACATTTAAATGTACAATGCATTGTAAATAAATGTCATTAATTCCAATTTCTGCTATTAATAAATACGATACGAAATAATTATTCTCTCTCTTTAAGGCTCTTGAATGTCACCACAGTCATATTGAATCGTGATGTCAGAAGCGAGAAATGACACGTTAACTTTTATTATGTGCCATTTGTAAGACAATTAGAATAAAATGAATAAATGATAAGAGTAATAACAATTGTAAAAATGGACGAAAGTTATATTCTTATCTCCTCTGATAATCAGTAAATAATTGTAAAACATGATAAAGGGCACGTAAAGTGCTTTTATTCAATGTGCATGCGTAGATTATTTTCACTTACATGTGCCTTTTATCACTTTTTACAATCATTTACTGAGAAGTATCAGGGGAGATAAATATAATTTTTTCGTCTATCTTTATAAATGTTTTAACACAATCTCATCATTTCATTTTATCCAAATTGTCTTTATTTATAAATGGCACGTAATAAAAATTAACGTGTCATTTCTCGTTTCTGATGTCACGATTCAATACCGGCCGTGATGATTAAGAGCCTTAAGTGGTTTATAAAGATATCTTTGAAGGAGTACGCAAGATATCATCAGGATCTTTTGATAGTAACAAAACTGCGTAGGAATCTGTGAGTCAAGTGAGTTATTATAGATCGCAACTAAGTGACATTTTTCTTAGCTACCGGAAGAAAAATACAAGCAGGAGACGCGACCGAGTTACAAAGAATTCTCCGTGTGGGTCAACTCAAAATAAATCCAACACTCATCGTTCTAGTCACATCTACTTGGCAGATCCGTCTTTAGCTCGAAGAAAAGCACATTTACTGAACTGCTTCAGTTAAACTAGTTCATCGTAAAAAGGAAACATTAGCAAAAATAATTTCACAGAAATTTCTCGTGAATTTTCACAATAGGATAATAAGTAGTTTAATAAATAAAATTTTTATTATAAACGTTTTATTATAAACTTTTATTATAAACTCGTTATTAATTTGTGTGTTACAACTAATCGGTATAATTTACAATTAATCGGTATTGCATAATTTGTGTGTTCATAGAAGATATCTAGATTTTTATTAGATACTTATATATCTCAAAGACTATATTGAAAAAAATTCTAAATTAATAAACATTCGTTTAAATAGTATTAATGAACATTTATTAAATATAAATACATATTTATTTTGTACAAGAACTATTAATTTAATTTAATTATACATATAAAAACGCAAGCGTGATGTAACAGTCCACTCTGGTCTGATATACTTATAGAGATCCTGGCAGAATCGAAAAATTTCCGTACACTCGTAGCTCCTCTCGGAAGATAATGGCAAATCGAGTATATTTGCTCAGGAAATCTCCAAAAATTGCCGTTCGGAATCGACATTTAAACTGTAGGTCGACCCATACACATTGTGTACGATCAATGTGCGCGTAAAGGTATATGAGAGGGAAGCATCTACGCTCTGAGATAGCGTATGGCACTTGAAGAAGATACAAAAAAATATATATTGTACGCTAATAATAATTTACGTGTTTCAAGCATTTCAAAAGTTCATATAGCCATAAATCTATCACAAACTTCCTCCCACATTTCTTCAAAATATGCTCTGAATTTTAGTAAATTCAATCAAAAGTATTAAATTAAAGTTTGATTTATTTATTACATAAAGTTGCTTTTTCGATCAATTTTACAATATTCTTCACAAAAGAAAATTAATTCTTATTTTAAGTATACAATAATAAGTTTTTTAAAATTTATAATTTAAATAGGTATATTTTAAAATTACTATTAAAAAATATTCTTTGTTAAAGGTAACCGTTACTTGAAAGAAAAATATTCTTTGTTAAAGGTAACCGTTTCTTGAAAGAAAGTAAATTGAGTAATCATATTTCTTAGTAATAGAATATTTTTCTATGTATTATTCAGCAAATATTTATTTATCATGAATAAATATTTACTATAAATATAAATATTTACGAATAAATCGTGAATATATATTTTGTTAAGCATTCAAAGAAATAATAATTAAAATTTAATATATTTTTTTTCAGCATATTAATATATTGCGACTCTATCTTTTTCTTATGTTATAGAAATATTACTAAGTTGTTTAAATAATTCACAGATTCTGAGATGAATAAAAGAATGCGCAAAAATGTCTGACAGCGACGGACGAAAGCTTTTCAAGCGTGGGTGTTTGGAGACATTCGATCGAATACTACGTCATGACCGAGATGCACAAGGACGAGGTTGCAGTTGCAGGCTGCGCGACTATCGTGAACAACGTATCGTGAACAAGCAATGGCAGGAAGTAGTCCGCGCGAGTGCATTATGATAATTATCATCCGTTTGCTGAAGCAGAAGCGTCCAATGCTCTACTTGCGCAATATCAAAAAATATTATTATTTCATTGAATTCAATTATTTAAAAAGATAATGTTCAATCCTTTTTCTTTTAAAAAGACGTAAATTAATGACTGTTCTGAAAACAATGAGCTTAATTTTTCTTTTTGAAGGTTCATAGTAAAATAATTTGTTTTAAAAATTTTGTTTTAAAGATAATTTTTAAAGATTTAAAGATTCAGATATCTAATAATATATCTTTATATAAAAAAAAATCATGAATAAAAAATATAAGAACTTTGAAATTTGCGATTTATATTTGTAATATTTTTGCTAATCTAGGAATTCCAAATTAATAGTATATCCATGATTATATACCATAGTACATAGAATAAAAATATTTTAAGATGTCGTGTTGAATTTCTGTATTTCGTGGATTACTCCTTCGTATAAGTACGGATAATGCATTTATGCGCTTAATATATTATAGTTCGATGTGATCCATCAAAATTTAGTTTGTAGCCACAAAATGATTCAAAATACAACCGTGCCGAGTGGCTTTCGAGAGTTGCGAAATGCATGTACTTTGTGGTTCGTACATTGCTCATAAAGCTCAGATAATGATTAATGAATAGTGCGAGGTCAACATAGATCACACACTAATCGAATTAAATAAGATATATGATAGATACGATTTTAATTAATTCTTAAAATTTCTTTTGACTGTAATTTCTATATGCAGGTGCTGAAAATGTAGTGTTCAAGACATTTGATAAACAAAGTGAGTTTATTGTTTAAAATTTGGTCCTTGAATTTAACTCTTTGTAAGTTACGTGTCTCCCATTTGAAACAGGACAATTCATCAACGAACCATATACAGGCGACAAAAAAAAAATTACGATATAATAAAGTATTATATATACATTCATTTTTTCTATATTTATAATACGTTTTTCCATTTTTTCGATTTATTATGTATATTTATATTTAATACATTATATTTGTATATAGTAAAAAACATTTTGTATTTGTGTTGGAAACGATCCACTCAAGTTCTAGAAAAAAAAATCTAATATACTATGGAATGTAAATTTAACATAAAAGTAACGTGTTTTAAAACACACTGAAAAAAATATTTATTATGGAATTATATGATTACGCTGTTTTTCTGATTCAGCATAATCATGTAATATTGCAGCTTCCATGGAAAATTACAAATTATATTAATTTCACATGCAATATGTATTTTCAAGATTCCATTGAAATTTTACACACATGGAATTTTACACACAAAATAATGTCTCGCGCTAGAAACATGCGTACAATGTAATGTTAGGCGTATATATCTATAAAAATGTCTAATTTCTGTTTCTATTATCGTTTTGTATAAGACTTCATATATTACTAATTTTTATACGTAAATTTAAATTAAATGTTAAATGTATAAGAATTAAATTCAGATATAAGAAAAAAAATTTTTTTTAATTTTTAACATAGTAGCATAAGCTACTATTTTATTATTCGTATGTATAGGATTAATTTATAGTTTCAAATACAATTTATTAATTATAACATTACACATCGCACATTTTACAATTTTTGAAAACGCATATCGTCGGGATTCGAACCTACTTCTGGAGTAGATTCCTGGAGTAACTTAACACGCTAACGTTGAACTATAATCGTACGCTTACTGAAAAAAGTATTTATATGATTATACTGAATCTTTTACGATTTTACTAACATAATCATGTAATATTGCAATCCACATGGAAAATTATACATGTTAATTTCACATGCAATATGTACTTTTGGAATTCCATTGAACATGGAATTTCACATACAAAATGTGAAATATAAAGACGAACAGACCTAGCTTCTTTACTTCACCCATCTTTTTTTTGGACGCGTTGAGCATATTCTGATTTACAATAAATGTAAATCACAAATGTAAAATTTCAATTTTTCTTAATTTCATATAAAACTGTTCTTTTTTTCATTTATACGTTGTAAAAATATCGCTTAAAACTACAAGTTATTTTTACATAAAAGTAGTACGTTCACATATATTTTACCATTAATATATATTGTTATTTTTAAAAAATCTGAAAAAGAAAATTTCCAGCCATATTAAGTAATTTTCCAATCATAAACATGTAATATTCATGTAAAACATATGTATTTTTTCAGTGCATATTTAAATTCTAAAAATAAATGAATAAAATATATATTGTATTAATTTAACATCATACATACAATTTACATCATACAATTTACATCATACAATTTAATATCATACATATTAATTTTACTGAAAAATATTCACTGAAAAATTTCCACGTTTGTTTATAAAGTATTAATATTACCTTTTTTGTGTTTATTTTTTAAAATATGATATATTTGTGTTATACTTTCTAACATCTAACATGTTTGTTATGCTTTCTAACATCTGTATTAAATTGATACATAAATTTGAGTGGATCGTTTAAGACACATAAAATGTATTAAATTTAACACAAATTTTATAACAAACTACTGTACATATATTTGTCACATATCATTCAATGCAACAATGTTAAAAGCATCTCTTATTATGCCTTCGGCTATTACACTGGCCTTCGTTAATATCAATAACATGACATAAAACATCAGTTTTTCTTCTTGGCAAGAAGCAAATAATAAAAGTAACGTGCTCACCATTTGACTAACGACAATAAAATGTACTTCATTGGTAGAATCTTTCGTGATTCCTCCATCTCACGATTCGAATGATAAAAGGCTTTTACGTTCATATGTGTACATAAGATAAATTCGCGAGAAGAATCAATGAATCCCATTAGAAGCCTCTCTTGAGAATCATAAAGCTATCGTATTCCATCAATACAAAAAGACAATAAAGAAATGTATACTTAGATCAGAATAACGTGCACGATACATTTTGATGTTTGATTGATGCAGTTAATTAATATATATCCAATATCCAATATAGTATATAATATAGTATATAATTAATGTATATTCATTTTAGAAATTAGAAGTTCTCTCCTAGTCATTTCAACAAGATGAATCGAATTATCTTGAAAAAACTATTTCATATTATATAAAATAAGTAGTAATATAAAAGTGATAGAGAAGAAAATAATATATAATATCTCATTTATATTTTATACAATAATTTGATTAATAATTAATATTTAAATTTAAAACTTAACATACTTGTCAAAGTATTGCTCAATCGATTCTAGACTCAAAATTGGCACATTTATTACTTAAAACACTATTTACAAAAATGTGGCGACACTGAATAATGCTTAAAGGGAAACAAAAGTAGTATGGCCTTTTACAAAAATAAATTTAAAAAATTAGTTGTGTTTAAAAAATACAATAATTAGTAAAATAACAAAATTAACAAAAAAATAAAATATTGCAGAATATATGCAAATATACGTACACATCATAACTTTGTCTGCATAGACTGTTCCATATTAAAAATCTATCTAAAAAATCTAGTACATAATTATAGTACATAATTATAATATATAATTATAATATATAAGATTAACAGAATAAAACTGTAATCGACTTATGGAATAATTATTTTGATACAACAAAAATTTCAAAAAAAAAAGAGATCGTCAGCAATCAGTACACTTAGAGGCACTACAAATGTCATGCTATTATTTAAATTTGCATAACTCAAAATGAATACAAAAGAAAAAAAAGATAAATAACAAATAATACATTCAAATAGACCTATTTCTTAAAATGTATGAAGTGGAATCTAAACGTAAAGAGTAAAATCTCACTCTTAAAAGTTAACAATTGAGCTGCTCTTTTTCAAAACTATTTTAATTGTTATTCTTTAGAATTAGTAGATTTCACTCCGAAATTTATGCATGCGTGCGTGCGTGCCTCTGTGTGTGTGTGTGTGTGTGTGTGTGTGTGTGTGTGTGTGTGTGTGTGTGTGTGTGTGTGTGTGTGAGGGGGGGGGTGGAGGGGGAGGGATGCACATATTCGTGTGAGACATATGCTGAAATTTAAGAAAAATAAGGAAGTACTATATGTGTAATTAAATATAAAATATACCTTTCGAAAACGTTTCAAAATGCTTAAGAGTAAAAATGTGTTATAACAAATACTGATTATTCCGTATTGGCGCCATAGTGTAACAAGTTATTATACAAATAATTCCAAGTTATTATACAAATAAGAAATCACTATTCGCCATCTAATCGCAAAAATATTAAGAGAGAATGTGATATTTTTACACTGACCATAATACTATATTCTTCTCTAATATAAAAATAATATAAAAAAATATATACGTACTATTTCATAACGTACACATCCTCATAATTTATAAAAATGAAACATCCTAACTCATGGTAAAATGATTCCAGGTCGTGACTGCTGGAAGTAAATGAAATTAGTTTTTAACATGTATTAAGAATATAAGTTGGAAACAAATAGCTTTCGAGAGCGACGTAAACGAGATTCAGTATTAAGAATATAAATTGGAAATATAAATTAAGAATATAAATTGGAAATATAAGAGTTTAAAAATTCATCCATCAAAACGTTAGAATAACGAAATTGCAAAGGAAGAGCGCATCAAGAAGGAAAGTCATGAACAAAGCGAAAGACAAAACGGACGGACCACTTGTGTTATTAAACGAGATCACGAATTAAGGATTAAAATACCGGTCTACGATAATTTGTGTTCGCGCTTTCTTTCGTTACATCCGTAAAAGAGTATGTGCTATTCGGAGTTCGCGAGAAGGAAGTGGAACAGGAATCACGAAGCGAACGATGTCTCCTCACCATTTATCGCGGATATCTCGCGCACTACCAGTGCCAGCCTAATAATTCTGCCCTTTTTTTACATTTACTATAAAATAAATTTTCACAACGCACGAACGAGGCTTTCCTGCAGTATCCTTGAACCTTCGACTCAGACCACTCTTGCCGACTCTAAAAGTCGGAGATATATATTTGGTCACGCGAGGTACGGCATGTCGCCGATCGTTTCCGGTAATGTCGCTAGTATTGCTATCCATATGCAGTATTCAATATACATACCTTTATCTCCGATTATATTTAAATTAGCCTTATTATCATTAATTTCAGTTTATGTACAGTGCTATATCCAAAAGAGTAATTGAATGATTTGTATCAGTTGGATTAGCATCTCATTATTAAACTACAAAAACTCTCAATTAATGACATTAGTTATATTGAAATATATCAATATATAATTATTAAAGTTAATATTATTTTTGAGACTTCCACAGGAATTTTCTTCAAAGAAGCTACACAGTTTGCGGGTTATCTCCCGCGACGAATCTTGATACATCGTTAAACACCAATGTTTTGTAAACTTTGCAGTTCTCTTCATCAGGGCATATCAGGTTGCTTCCTGACCTGAGGGAGTAAACTGCAATATTTACAAAACATTAATATTTAACGCTGTACCAAAACACAAAGATAATTCGCAAACCGCTTCCTTAAAAAAATATTTTTGAAGAGATTTTTTTAAACATTGAAATCAATGACTTCAGCAAAAAAAGTAGCTTTGTAACTATTGTTAAATTCTTTAATATGATTGGTCTTGCCATTAGTTCCTCATTGAATCTAAATGTGTAGCAAACATAAATATTTAAGAGTTTTACAACAGTTATAAAGCTTTTTCAATTGAACGCAGTCATTCATTGATATACTAATTTATATATTCTTCTATCTTGTTATCTTTCCTGAAAAGGACAAAGATTCTAATTATTTTTGCTGCAATATTGTAATTGTATATAATTTAATAAAGATGCATAAATTGTTGTAAAAAAAATCGATTTTCCATTACGTCAAATCAGCAATTGTAACGTTATACAGATGAATAATATGGCGAGATTGATTCATACTTAATGCATGTATGAACTACGGGATATCTTACGAGTGTCACCATTAATACTATAAATGACATATCGAGTTGAAAATTAAATCACGCGAATTTCAAACTCGAGACATGGCAGATTCTAGAAATAGGCCACCTCCCAGCGAGACATGTGCACTTTGGGATGTGTGCTGGTGGATTCTGAAATTAGACTCCGTACAAATTATTTCCATAAGACATAAAGCCCGACGGTGACATATGTTGTTTAGTAGACAGTTGCGAAGCAAACAACAAAGAATGACAATCTGTTGTACAAAAAATTTAAAAATATATTTTAATTAGAAGAGAGAAGTTTTGTAAGTTAATGCAAATAGGTTTTTTCTTCATGACACTGTCAACCCTAGGATTGGATAAAGAGAAGTGAAATACATTTAAAATGCTTGGCAGAAAATCAACGTAAATAATTCGCGATGCAAAATGAGAGGTTTAAATGAATTCTGTTAGAACACCGCTGCATTTTTCAACATAGAGAGGAATTATTTAGGACCTAATGAGGCGCCGCTGAGTTAAAATGACCATAAACACGCATCACACGTCGTCGGTTTAAAAGCAAAGTAAAATGCACGTTAGAAGCGTGCATCGCACGCGTTTTCCCATCATGTAGACGCAGCTTATGAGGCTTTGCGTGGAGACCCCTCTCGCATTCCGGACGCTGAGTCACTCATAGATCCCACACGACGATCTCGCATGAGAGAATTCGAAGCGTAAGCCATCGCGGTCGAGCGAGTTAAAATTCGATTAAAAATACATTTGGTCTGTAAACTTTATGCGCATTATGACGATACGAAGGTAAATGACACATTGATCCAACGCTTTTATGATATTCAACGTGTAAACAACCACAAACGTGCCTCATGATTTCGACATAATTTCGAACGAATATCATAACATCATAATTAGATCGTGTAACATGATATGGAAATGACACTCAATGGCTATCGAGTTGTAGTAAGGTATAACATCGAATTTCAAATTTGCACTTTCGCGTTTGTGTTGAATTTCACGTAATAATGTACATAAATTTATTATTCCGTATTTCACTGCGAGCGGTTTGAAAATTATCCGTGGACAATGTGAATATATAATATCTTTCATGGGCATCTCATAAATTATGATTATTATATGTAATTAAGATGGCCTATGAAACATACATATCCGGCTCGAAATATTATATTATAAATCTTTGTTTAACAAAAGAGAAGATAGGTCATAGGTAATGTTTGTCGGTTATATAATATTTTCATATCATTTCAACGATATTGCAAATGTAATGTATAGATGACATTACAACTGGCATTGTCTGTATTTTCTGATGTTACAAACATAAATAGGCGTTATTACACAATGACGCGCGAATAATCAATCAATATTTCCGTAGTAAGTTTTCGTAAAATAGTAAATGTATTGTTCTCGGACTGTGGATATTGATTAGGTACGTGGGAGAAACTTGTTTACGAGCAATGAAAGTTACCGAAGTAACTTTGCGATCTTTACGTTCGCAAATATTCAGATTAATTACGGATTCTACGAGAAATGGCTTAATATATAAAATCTTATTTCGAGCGGAAGACATACGTCTGTATTTATACCTCATTTTTATTGATACATTTATTTATTTTGCATTTATTTCTAAAATTTTATAGAAGAGAAGGTGATATTATGGTCAGATATAATGTAGATATAATGGCTCCTTTTAATATCTCCACTATTAGATAATGAATTCTAGTGATTACTTATAAAATTACTTAATCAGTAGCCGTTATCATAACATCAATATACAATACACAGTGGCCAGCATTTTTATTTTCAAACATTTCGAAATGTTTTTAAACATATATTTACACACTGAAATACTGAATTAATTACTCATTTTTCATAAACTTGCAAGCATATCACATGAATATTTAAGTATGTTGTTGATTATTTAACATTTTATTTGGTTGTATACATTTTTCGAATTATGCAAAGTCAAACAATAGCATTTTGCTAATATGATATTATTTGCTAATATCTCATATCAAAGTAGCTGTCCACAAATCGATCGTAATTCTACTGTTAACCTATAGTTTATATTGTATTATATAGTCCGTATTCAGAATGCGCTTTTATTGATAAAAACGCGTTTTTATCTCTGAAATTCTATAGGAGAAAGTGGGGGAGTTGTGCGCAACGGATAATTATGCGCATCTTGGTTTGATACTTTTCCAATAGATGAAGACACCGTGGTGAAATTTTTACGCAAAAGGTCATCTTCTTAAGATATAATTACATAAATACAAAAGACACGACGTAAATACATTGCTAGCCAGAGAAATACAAAAAAGTGAAATCACATTTTTTTCTTGTTACTTTAGCATTCAGAAAATAAGATGATAAGTCCGTATTTTTAATTTGTTTGTTTAAAGTTGCAAACGTTATTAAAGTACGTTATTATGTGTACCTTTTCAGCTTATTTATTAAATTTGATTAGGAATTGTTGATATAATAATTGTATTTCGCACTAAGTCAGATTGCGGCGGGCAACTATGGCGCAAGCATTTTGAGATACATACAATTACCTATTTTCCATATACTGTATGACTAGCACTAATTTTTTCGTTTCTCCTTGGCATTATTATTTATTTGACCATTTCATTTTGTTAAAGCCTATGTCCATTATTATTATATTAGTTTTGTATTTTTTCCTAATATATATAATATATTTAAAATTATATATATATTTAATATTATATTTAATATATATATTTAATATTACATATATTTATATTGTAATATAATGAATATATTTTGCATGAATATATTTTATGCACATACTCGACGCGCGAGAAATTTTTTCGCTTTTCCATTTTTTCTTTTTAGTTAAATACAATCTTATTAAATGAAAATCTGTTCGATATGAGAATATAATGGTGGAAGAATGTTTATAGTTTCTATTTTCATACTTGGAAAAACTTGGAAAATTATTCCAAGGCAATAAATTTCCCTTAGGTGCGCACAGTTCCCTCACTTTCCTCTAATATGCATAACGTATGTTAGCGCGCTAACATCGTTGTAAACACGGACCCATGTGTATATAGATTTTTAATACTGAGCAGTTTATATGCGGAAGAAATTATGTGTACGTATATACATTTGCATATATTCTGCAATATTTTATTATTTGTTTTTTATTTTGTAACAAAAATTGTTTTTAAACATAATCAATTTTTTAAATCTATTTTTATGGAATGCTATATTACAACCTTTATTTTTATAAATAACGTCTTAAATTATATAATAAATTATGTTTCATAACTTTGAGTCTAGAATTGCCTTGAGTCTGATTGAACAACATTTTGATGAATATAACCGTAAGTTTTAAATTTAAATATTAATTATTAATTAATATTAATTATTAATTAAGTTATTGTATAAAATGTAAATGAAGTATCTCCTCTAAGATACTTGAGTCGAATAAGGCCTAGCACTAAATAAGGGCCTTTTAACTTTTAAATTTATTACTTTAATACTCACTTTATGCCTGTAATATTTTGCTTAAAAGATGTGTCATGTAAAAAAATTTGTGTTAAATTTAACACATTTCACATGTCCCAAATAGTCCACTTAAATTTTTGTATTATGATACTGTATCAGGCTGCTCTTCGCCCTGATGAAGTGAAGACTGCAAGATTCACGAAATGTTAGCATTCCAAGAATGGATCTGAAGAAAACCCGCATAATCTTTATATAGAAAGCATTCATGGAAGCCTCAAGAATATTATAAGATAAATATGTTAAAAAGTAACATAAATATATTATGTAAAAAATTAACACAAAAAGTGTAATATTTTGACACAATTAAAAACAAATTTTATATTAAATTGACACATTTATAATGTTAAATTTAACTGAAATTAGATATTTTTAGATTTTTAGTTTAGACGATGCCTCTATAATATTTAACAAATGTAATATATAGATTTAACAGAGATTTATTGTTAAAGAGAAAAAAACACAAAATATGTTTACCTTTTTATATATAAAATACATAACTAGTTGTATAGAACCTTCTATTTCTTCAATAAAATTAACACTTATAATAAATCAACACACACATTTTATTCATTTATTCTTAGAATTTATGTTTTAAAACTACATTATTTTTGTTATTTATTTACTTATAAATTGTGTTATTTTAACACTGAGAAATTTTAATTTAGCACAAAATATTCAAATAACACATTCATATTATATTAAATTAAATCGGATATGTTAAAATTCAACATAAAATTTTAACAAGGATTTGAGTGGACCATTTCTAACACAAATACAAAATGTTTTTTATTCTGTAGGAAATAGATAAAAAGGAATTAAAGAATTGAAACTGGCGGCAACACATTTGTTTAACAACAAAAACTTGTGTATATGAGCCATTTTTATAACAATCCGCTACAAAGTTTACTAATAGGGTAGAACAGGGTTAATTGTGTGACACTTTTTCTTTAAATTATTATAAATCTTCACACAATTATGATAGACTAATTGTAAATGCTTTAAAATGTTGCATGTTCATTTGGCTAAAAAATTAAGTACTTATAAATCCTTAATATAACTAAATAAGAAAAAAATAAATTAATTACAAAGATGCAAAGTAGATCAATATGTCCCACCTGGAGCATGTTGAGTATCCTCGAAGGATAAGTTGATCCATAAAGATAATAATTTAATGAAGTTATATATTATTAAAAACATAAGAGGATTATGTATTAGGTGTTCAACTGCTTCCGCCGTTTTTTTTCCGAAATTCGAGGCTTTATTGTAAAAAACTGGTTATACATTTATGATTCAAAGTATTGTCCATTGCTGGCCACTTTACTTTCTCCCATCTTTCGGGTAGCGTACGAATCCCGCATCGAAAAAACTGGTCATCTTTTGAGGCTATCCACGAATCGATCCAATTTTTTACTTCTTCATAAGACCGGAAGTGCTGGTCAGCCATGTGCCATTGATCGAAACAAGTGATAATCAGAGGGAGCAACGTCTGGAGAATACGGTGGGTGGGGACTTCCCATTTCAACGTTTCCAAGTATGTCTTGACCACTTTCGCAATATGGGGTCGAGCATTGTCATGCTGCAAAATCACTTTATCGTGTCTCTCGTTGTATTGCGGCCGTTTGTCTTTCAATGCTCGGCTCAAACGCATCAATTGCGTTCGATACCGATCGCCTGTGATTGTTTCAGTCGGTTTTAACAGTTCATAATACACTACACCGAGCTAGTCCCACCAAATACAGAGCATGACCTTGGACATCAAAATCACCGTTCTTGAAGCGTTGAAATCATTCGCGACACATTCTTTCACTAATAACGGCCTCACCATAAGTATTTGAAAGCATTCGAAGAGTCTCAGACGCAGATTTCTTCATATTGAAGCAAAAAATTAAAACCTCCCGCAAATGACGAGAATTTGGCTCGTAAACTGACATTTTCAATCGAGAATAATTTTATGATGCAGACACAAATCGACTAATGTTTCTATGGGGTTATGTTGACAGATGCCCAAGTTTATTGTATGACGTCTATGATCTATTTATTTCGACCACCACTTACCGCTAAAGCCATCTATAGGAAAACGGCGGAAGCAAAGTTGTACACCTAATATATATTAATCAAATTTTTATTATTTTCATATTAGTATAATAATTAGTAATATTTCTTTCTTTTTAATTACATATTGAAAAAACTTCGATTGAATTTACAAAAAATATTGAAAATAATATATCTGGCCGTCCAGATAACGTTATTAAGTTCACTAGAAATAACTCCACTTCTATTCTCAGTAAATTCTCTAAAAAACTCCTCTCTGTTAGCCCTAATAAGCAGCTTTCTTTTTGATTAAAAACCACACGTAAGTTCATCGAAAAATCATAATAAATTGCTTGTCACGAGGATTGATAAAGGTAACGTTACAGTAATTTTGAATAGAGCTGATTATGTTGCTGATGAAATGGCAGTCATTCTCTCGGATAGTAATACCTATCAGAGAATAACCAGAGATCTTACAAGAAAGTTAACCAACGATTTACGTAGCATTCTTGTCAGATGGAAGAATAAGGATTACATAGATAACACTTTATACAGACGGTTGAACACTACTGATGGTAATTCTGTCAGAGCTTATGGCTTACCTAAAATTCATAAACCGGGGAATCTACTTATTCTTTTTCTTCTATTAATAGTTCACTATATTATTTCTCTCTTTTTTTACACAATATCATTCATGGTAGCATTCCTGAGGGATTTGATCAAGTAAAAAACAGTTTCCATTTGGTTTCCAACAAATTGAATGGGTTGTATTTCGAATCGGATTATGTTTTAGCTTCTTTGGATGTGGTCTCATTATTTACTAACATTCCCATATTTGGTAAAAGTATTGAGAGGAGATGGAATCATAGCTAAGAATACTATTATACTGTTGAATAAATTCCTTATTGCTGTAAATTTTGTTCTGGAATCTACGTTTTTTATTTTTAATCAAAGATTTTACAAACAAATATTTGGAAAGAATATAATATTGGGAACTCTCATGGGTTCGCCTATATCTCCGGTTGTTGCAGAAATTGTTTTACAGGATTTGGAAATATCAGCTATTGAAATATTGCCTGTACAATCGTTGTTATCATTACGTGAATGATATCGTGAATGATATTGTTTTGGCAGCTTTCTCTAAACTATGAATGATATTAAAAACATTTTTAATTCATTGCATATTAGGTTCACTATAGAAATTGGTACTCAAGGTAGTTTGAATTTTTTTTAGACACGACTATAATTATTGATGAGAATAGAATTATATTTAATAGATTTCAGAAATCTACTTGTTCGGGGAGATTTCTAAACTTTTATTCCCATCACCCTTTATGTCACGAAAGGGGCGTTATTATATGCAGTAGATAGAATCTTATTATTGTCTTACCCAAAATTTCATGAGCGTAATCTTATAGATGCTATTCATATGTTTTTGGAGAATGGCATTCCTTTCCACTTCATATTCGTTACGATTAATAACAGACTCCTTTTTTACACTCGTAAATATAAAAACGCTCACATTTCTTATTTTCATAAAAAAAAGATATCTGTGGACAAATATATTTCATCATATCGAACGTTAAATCAGTTTCTGAAAGTTTTAAACCTATCACCTTGTTTAAAAAATGAATTCTAAGTTAGTTTATTCAATTCCGAACACGTTAAATAAGTATACAAAAAGAGGTAAAAATCAATATTAGACATTTTATCGCATCAAGGAGTGCTTTATAAAATATTCTGTAGGGATTGCGAGGTCAATTATGTAGGTAAACGAAGAGAAAGTTAAAGCCGAGATTATAAGAACATAAGCTAGATATATAAATAAAAATACGAGCTCTCCTATTGTCATCACGAACCATCATATTGAATGCAATCATAACTTTGAATACTATAAAAATCCTTGATAAGGAATCTTCCTGTAAAAAAAGGTTGTTATCTGAAATGATTCATATCAAAAAGCAAAACCAGGGTCTAAAGCAAAGTGAATCGTTTCATGAATCCTATCTTCCTTTTAAATCCGTTTAATTTAAGTACATTAATTTAGTTTATTATTTCCATTAAATATGTAACATTGAGGATGACTTGACCGGGCTCGAAACGATGTCTATTATTTGTTATTTAGATCATGATAATTACATTTGTTTCTTATATTTACACATTTACTTTGTTTTTTAGTTTCATAGCTTTTCGAAACACGTATTTTTAAATATTAACATAGAATAAAAAGCATTGATAAAGATAGATTTCATTTAAGCAGCTGGATTTATAAGGTTAATTATGAGATACCCAACAAGCCCCATGTCGGTGTTGACTAAAATATTTTTTTATAACTGAAAAACAATAAATAAAATATCAACTTGAACATTAATGTTAAAAAATATGTTAGTAACTTATATCTAAAAAACATTTGATTGTTGTTAATCGCTTTAATTATCACAGAAAAGAGACTCATCTAATAATTTTACCTTTGATTTACGAAAAAGCGCACATGTTTAGCTGTTGACAACCGGACATAAAGTATTGTATTAAGCGCAATAATCTGTCTTTGTGCTATCTTACGCAAGCATATATGTATCTATATATTTTTTGGTTATTTAGATATTTGCATTTGCCCAACTTGCCCCTATGAACAACTAGTCCCGCTTTACTCTACACAATGTTTCATAATTTTTTATAATTCATTATAATATTATTTAACTTTTTAGCTGAAAAATAACAAATAAATTAATTTTTGAAATGAGTATATAGGAATTTTTTTAAAACAATGTATTTATTAAATAAGGCCTATTTATGTGATTATTATAATTATTATAATTATTATTATTTGTTATGAGTGGAGTTTACGCCAAAGAATAACGATTTTCAATGCTATTATTTAAGAAGTCAAAATTGCATTAAAAAAAAAAATTTTCAAAAATTAAAGAGTTATAAACAAAATTAAAGATAATTGTAATGTTTGAGTAGAGTAAGTCCTAAGAAATTTCCTTTCTATGATTAATAATCATTTTAAAACTAATTTAAAAAGATGTTAACTAATTTAAAAAGAATGTTTACTTTCTTTGTTATATTTAATTTATTTTTTATTTGGGCCTTATTATATTGCATTGTAATAAGATCCAATATCACAGTTTAATAAAGTTTTTTTTCGTTCGTTATATAAATATTCTATATAAGTAAAACCACTAGTTGTGGATTATCCTTTAAAAAAAATTCATATTTTTATCCAGAACAGTATCAAACAATTAATAAAATATTTAATAGTCATGATTGATCATAAAGATTATGGGTGATTTCATTACCGTTTTATAAATTTTAATTTGTATTAAATAAAGTAGTGACAATTATCTACAATTAGACTTCATATACTAATTGCGATCAATTCACCAAATGCTTTATTTTTTTTGATGGCGTTACTATGGCTGTGTTCCAAAATTGATTGCCAGCGCTGCAGATATATCGTCACGAAAACATGTTATCAATAGCATTCCAATATTAATAAATATGCAATTGATGCGAATACGCATTTCAAATTGGAACGATACTCGCCATCTTGGATGCTGTAGCTGCCTTACCTCTTCAGCCGCAGCAGCCATAGCAGAAAATAACGACAAAATTAGTGACATCTTTACTTTCTCGCAGCACTGCCACAATATGCTACAATAATTTTTGGAATGGTGTTGACAGTACTGCAAACAATTTTGGAACACAGCCTACATCCCATAAGAACAATAAAAATAATTTTTGCATGCATATCGTAATATGTATAACGAAATTATTGTATAATGATCTACATCTAATTCCAAGTCTATTGTAAGTTATGATGCAAGTTTAACACGTTCAAGTTTATTTAAAATTAGTGAATAAAAATTAATGATAATTTAAAAATTAATGAAAATTATAGCAATAAAAAACAAATAAATTATGAATAGTAATACTTTTTGCATGTAGACATGTATACTATTTTATGTACGTCTGCTTAACTGGATTCCTCCACTTAACTAAATATTAATGAATAAATTATATAATAATGCGCTATTTATGTGCTTTCTAAATCTGCAAGAAAAAATTTGTGCACTTATTTAGCTAAAAAAAGATTTTTTGGGGCTGAGTAGGCTGTCAGTCAACTCCTCCACGTATTAACAACCGATTTGGAAAATCAAATACAGGATTTATACATTTTCATATTCACGTAATTTTAATTTTTGCGTTGCATCCCTTAAAACACTTCTCACTTGGAGCAAACAATCATATTCATTCAAGTTTAAAATTTAAAATTACACTATCTGATTACGTACAATATCTCTAATTTATGCACTACTATTTTCAAGCTAGCAATTTCGATTTTTGTGCTGCAACCGTTAAGAGACTTCTCTCTTGGGGCAAACAGACATATTTATTCAAGTTGTTTAAAATTAAAAAAATACACTATCTAACTAAATACAATATCTAACTAAATACACTATCTAACTTCAATTTGTGTGCTATTATTTGCAAGTAATTTCGATTTTTGCACTGCAAATTTTTGTTCTTAACCTTCTGAGGACCAATATGTTTTTGATCGATTTTTTTATTTTAAAGAGGTAGAACTTTTTTATATCTCATATTTTCTATGTCATAGGGTTGAGTGGTGAAAAAGATGGCACCATTATCGAGCTCCTAAAGGAGCCTCCAATCCTCCAAAGGTTAAATTAATAATTACATCCTTCTTGGAGCGAAGTGTAATATTTGTAGATATCGTTAAAAAATTGTGAAAATAAATGCTTCAATTGTGCTAAGTATATTATATATATTTATGTATTCCAAGCAATTACGTTATTAAAAGTATTTATTCATTTCTTGATGAATAAAAATGAAATGTAATCGAAAGGATATTTTCATTCATTTTTTCGAATATTAGATGTATTCATCGTGTACTTCTTCAAAATCCTTTTACATTATATGTATGCATCATCACTTATATCTTCTTCAAAATCCTTTTATATTATTTATTACCACTGATTTTTTAAATAGAAACGCAATTGCTTGAAAATCATAATACATAAATAAATAAAAAATACTTTGCACAGTTAAAGCATGTATTTTCACAATTCTTAATCACTTAATCACTACGAATATGACTATTTGTTCCAAGAGCGAAATGCCTTAAGGAATACAGCGCAAAAATTATGTGAATATGAAAGCGCATAAATCCTATGTATATGATTTTCCAAATCAGTTGTTATTAACATTTTGGAGGGCTGACTTATTCAGCTCCCCAAAAAAATTTTTTTTTTTAGCTAAACGAAATAAGCGTAAAAATTTTTTCTTGTGAATTTTAAAATCAATAGTTCATTATTATATAATTTATTTATTATTAATTTAAGTGGGGAGGGAGGAAGGGCGAGCAGCTAGGCAGACATATTTTATATTCTATTTTGATACTTAAAACAAATAAATCTTTTCGGGATAGCATCATTATAAGATTTGATAAGTTTTTATTATTACTACCTACTATGAAAGCCATAAGACAATTCTTATGATATTATATTACACTTTGAATGAATTTTTAAAGATACATATGTTCATTAATCTCGCACATTTAATTAATTAATGACATCAATAAAATGTGCAGCGCTGTTTCTAATAAAGTAAATTCAATTGACACTTTTGAAAGAGATGAAACAAATGCTAAAGAATCTTGTGATATGTATTATTTAATGAAAAATACTATAATTATTTAATTCTTAACTACATGAATGGATCATTTGAACTCGGGTGAAAATTTTAGTCGATCACTATTTTTGTACGATTAATATTACAAAGTTGAAGGGAGGGGATAAAAAACTTGGAACCTTTCTCTGTCGCCATAATGCAATTGTTTCATTGTTGTCATGACGGTAATTGTGATGCAATAAAAGTTTGGCTTGGGTGATTTGAACCCATCAAATGTAAATTTGATAGATTTTTGCTGAAAGTGAAAATTCATTTTTAGTAAGTGCCTATTTATTAATGTTATAAAATACAATATATATGTTGTTTCTTTTCTCTCTTCTTATAACTCTTCTTTTATTGGGTTGTCTGGAAAGTTCATGCCGATGTTGAAGGAAAATTGAAACGCAGAAGATTTAAATTTTAGTACATTTATTAAATTATATAGATTAGTCGGCACGAACTTTCCGGACAACCCGATATATTAAAACATATATTCATTAAAACATATATTGTCCAAAAAGCATTTTTGCGAGAGAAGCATCTTGATGAAACGCTCTATTTTCTCGAAATTACAAAATTGTGAATAAATAATCTCGAGATCAACATATATTTAATATAAAATATTTTCATTGTATTTTTTTTAAAGAAGAAAATATCCGACATATCTCAGATATCATTTTTTTAAGTATGTACAAAAATGTCCCCACTTCCGTGCAAATAATTATACTTTTTGGAATATATAATATATATTTTTTCTTAAAGTTCATGTTTTCTTCTTTTTAAAACATTACTTAATTTTATCCGTATCTTTTTTTACCATAAAGATGTGATTTTTTGAAAAAATTATTGCACTCTTTTCACAAATTGTCTTTAGTATTTTTTAACATAACTTTTTCAATTAGTCCCAAAACCTTTTTATATTTCGATATTTCGATTCTATACATTCTTATAAAAATTCATTTCATAAAAAAAATATTTTCTATTGAGATTTGTGATAATTACAGAGCTAGTCAAAGATGCCATGAGTGATTTGAACCCAGATATATAAATTAAGACTCTAAAAGAGTACTCTATAATATGAGATATGTAATTGAGGATTAAGGAATATAAAAGTTATTCGGAATTAGTGCTGATCCACATCTAGTGCTTTTACCTTAAACAATATATTTTACTTTTGTGAGTGAATGAAATGAAGATTTGATTCTCATTTAGTTTATTTCAATATCCTCATAAATAAAATTTTTTAAAATAAAATAAATTAGATAGATTATTATTCGGGGGGAGAGGGGAGGGCTCAGGTATCTTATTATATGTAGGATAACTCCGGCAAATACGCCGTGCTGGGATTTACGCCTCAGAAGTCAGAAAAAATAGAAGGAATGAGGATAATTTTCTTGCAACTATTCTGTTACGTCTTTATGTTATATTAGTGTTATGATTTCAGCTTCTTACTATTAATATTATGATGAAATTATTATGAATTGAATCAATTTGTCACTGTAATAAGTAACGTCATCATAAATTATAATCTACATAAATATTTTTGTCCTATTACTGTAGGACGTGTAAAAGACTTAATAGTTATTTCGAGATATATACGTGTAGTGGAACAGTAAAGCATGTTGTGTAACAAAATACAAATGCTTTGCTTTCATATTCTTTGTTTAGTTTGTTGTCTTGTATATCTCATCTGTTTGATATATATGGCATTTTTAACGGGCGGGATTTATGCCCAAAGCATATTAAGTACGCAGATTGAATTCAGTGTACTAAATGCAATAAACGCATTATATGAAATATGTACCTCATGTCATAACACTTGTAATATATGTAGAAAAATTGTAATTATTATTTATTAACTTCATGTACATATTTACTCTTATTTCACTCTTATTCCTTAATAAAACTTATAAACACATTTTATAAGTTATTGTATCATTATCACGTCTTATTTATATGCATTATTTGTAAATTTGTCGTGAGCCGTACATATCCCCCCTCATCTTATGAATAGCCATATATCCCGCCTCTATGAAATATACGGCAAAAATACAAAGATTTCAAAAAGTTTATTTTTTAATATAAAAAATAAATATTTCGAATTTCTTATATTTTTTTCATAGTAGAGACAGTACAAAGTTTTTGTTGATATAGTTCTTTACTTTAAACATAATATTAGGTGTAGTAAAAAGAAATCCATTATTTTTGCATAAAATTGAATGGAAAAATAATGGATTTCTTTTTACTACACCTAATAAATAATATTTAATAAATTAAGTTTTTGATAAGTGCGGCGTACTATATATACCGAAGTTATTCTAACGTAAACTATATGCATATATTTATCAATAAAAATAAAATGTGAATACGGATCATTTTCTCATAATTAATATCCTCCTTAGAAATTTATAGATCTATGTTAAATTCTCATTACGGTTAAAAATATCTGGAAAGTAAAGGAATCTGTTTTTCGCGACTCTTTTTCCATCGTCATGAGTGGGGTGAAATAGGACAGATCGATCCGAGAATCTGCGCGTTTCGAGGTAACACAAAAATTTATGGAGTTCTGGGAAACGTCTCTGGAAAATTGTCACTCAACCATACGAAAATAAAATCACGTCATTCATTCGAACATCACATCGAGTTCTTCTCGCCTCTTTCGCGCGGTTTTAATGCGAATTTATAAAAAAATTTCTGGTTAAAAATGGATGAATGAAAAAATTTTATCCATCAATATTCTGATTGTCTCAACTAGAATTACAATGTGTATATAGATTAAACCAAATTCTGATTTTGTTCATTTTAAATCCAAAATTTCAATTAATGCAACTAGACTCTTTTTTTTAGTGTGAATGTTCGCCATAAGATAAAAATATATTCAGCGCCGAAGAAATTTGTACGCATACGTGACCCGACGTAAAACATGTTGCAACAAATTATTTATAGTATTACTCTTATATAACGTATGTCCCAGTTTTAAATGTAACGTAGTTATTAATGTATAAACCTATTCGTAGAAATATAATTTTACGGAGTTTTACATATTTTTATTATTTTCTTTTTTTAATATTTACAGATGTTTTCTACAATTCTATTATATTCTTTTTCTCTGTATATTATTTAAAGTTCTAGAGTTTCTTGGTAAGTTCCCTCTTTATTATATTGTATTTTTTTAGCATATATTTCTTTTAATATTATTTTTATGAAGTTTTTAGCTGTTTTATTCTATAAAAGATTCTTCACTATATTTATATAGTGTAGTTCATATAAGTAGATACTTAATTTACTGTGCTTCGCCCACGTAAGGGACGAGATATTCTTTCATTTAAAAGCATTTCTTTCTTTAAAAATAATTTTATAAGAAAAAGAACACGCAAAAATCAATATTTTCTACTAATAAGGGAAAAACATTGATACAAAACTTCAAATACGAATTAACGTATTTATTTCTCAATAATAATCATAGCTTAGTGTTATTTTCAATTAAACACAAATATCCAAAAACAAAATAGCAAGTTGATGACAGCCATGATATACCGCATAGAAAAATTAATATATTCGAATATATTCGAATTCAATAGAACAGAACAGTCCTCATAAATAACCGTGCGCCTATAAATTTCGAATCTTTCTTTCTCACTCGATAGAAATACTCGCAATTATCTAGCAATACTCTAAATTTTCAAATTCAAATGTACCAAAGGCAGTCGACATTTTTCCTAATGATTCTCTCTTCTCTATGAAAACAAAGCTACTATGTAAAAGCCCTCTTCTAGCGATTCAACAACACTCTACACTTATCTAAACAAGTCGCATAATTTCACGAATTTATTATGTAGAAACTGTTTCCCACGAGGATCCATAACTCATGATTAATCCATCGTATGATGACGTAGAAGAAGACCAACCGATTGATAGTGCACACGACTTCGAAGAGATCATGCTCGGTGGGTATGCCGCGAAGGAGATCGCGAAGAACCGGCTCATCAGCAAGGAAGCTTTTGTAGGATCGCTCGGCGAGTTCGATCTCAACTGTTTTGCTTTCCGCCACAGAACATTTTCGCCGAATAATCTTTGGATCCGTGTCACTCTGAATCCATCTCTCAACCACGCGCAAGATGGAGTACATCTCACCCATTATCCGTTAAAAGAAAAACGATCGTCGTTTTCACGGAGTCGACCAACAACTGATTGACCACTCATTCTCAATGCTTCCAGATAGTGATTTTGGCAAGCTGACTTGACTTCCCGCGCTATTGCAATTTCGGTTACCTAACTTGGCGTCGTCATCGGTCAAAAGTGCTTTGTTGCGAAATTTGTAACTTGTAACTTGCAACGCATACTTGTGGACGACTGATCCACATAATACTCTTTAAATTTTTCAAAATAGAATCTCATTCTAAAAAGTGAAAATTGTCAATCTTGACAAAGAGTAGCTTAATTTTCAATCTTTAAGAATGAAATTTCACTCCTTAGAGTAAGATTCAATCTAAAAGTAGAGAATATGTATGCTATTAAAACTGTCATTATATATTATACATATGATATCATATTCAGACTTTTGAGTAACTTTTTAAATCAAAAAAAAAGATATCAACAATTATTTATTTAGTTGAAAATAATTTTGTTAATTCAATAACATTATTAATGGAACAAATAAAATTTTGAAACAAGAACAACATATGTATTTTATTAATGTTATTGTGAATTAACAAAATTATTTTCAATAATGCTGTTGATATAATAATTTTTTTCTGTGCGATGTTTCTGTGCGATGATTCAAAGAAATAAAATTCTCTAGTATTTTGTAACTGCGCGATTTATAATTTAGGTCTAAAGAAACCATTTGTGTTTCAAAAAAACGAAAACTGCTTATGATTTATGTAATTTTCGTCATATTGCGTTCAAACAAAATTCGATGATTCAGTATTCCTCAATAAAATTCTTGCTAAGATCGCAAGTTTTGCCTCAAAGTAGATGCTTCTCGTATCCTTATTTCTAGAAATAATCGTGAACCTTTCTCGAGACAAGCTCAGAAGCAAGCTCGGCAACCATGGTCTGGCCGTTGACATCGTCAGTTTCTATAAATAAAAGGGCAACCTACACTGCATTCTAGGATCTGAAAGCTACGAAAATATCGAGAATGTCGACTCAAGTGTAATGTCGCGAAATGTTTGAAGTATCGTTAGGGTCAAAGGTGGATTACGTCAAAGTGTATGTGAAGAATTTATTGAGGCTTTATTCCGAAATATATTATCTCATATATCTGTAGACATTATATCTTAAATAATATGATAAATATTTTTATTAAAAAACTTTATAAAGAACATCTCTTTTTCTATTTTTCGTAATTTTCAGATTTTACATTTCTTCTTTGCTAACTGGAGAAAATAAAAAAGACACACTATATTTGACACGGAAGTAATTATGCAATTAGCATATTAAAAAGAGCTCTATAGCAGATAAAGTTTTCTTACGTTTTCAGTTACTCAAAAAGTATGCTTTTTGGAGAAATTATCTTAAGAAATTATCTTAAGAAATTATCTTAAGAAAATGTATCAACAAGAAAACCAGAGCAATTTCGAGACAAAGATAAATGTACGAAGTCCCTTGGAGTTTTCTTCAACGAGAGAATCTTACAATGTATATGATGCTAACAAGATTTCAATGCACAAAAAAGAACTTCATTAATATATAATAATATCAGTTACATTTTATAATATTAAAAGTAAAAATATCAAAACATTTTTTATTCTTATCTTGAATAAACAATATTCCGTTTACAAAATTATTAATTTAATAAAGCCTAAATATGTAAAACAAAAAATTTACAAGTGCCATAAAATAATATAAATAATAGTAAACGGATTGATTAATTCTAAGTAAATTTGATCTAAAATAATATATATATTTGATTATTAATTGATTATATCATTGAATACCAAATTGAACACACAAATTATTGATAGAACGTAATTATCATAATAGATATTAATTAATGTTAATATAGATTTGTTAATGTTAATATATTAATTTTGCAAAATGCAACATTATACAATACTTTCTATTAATATTATCCCACATTATCTATTATAAAAATTAATCATCCTTTTAAGCTAATAAATAAACGTTTAAAAGCAAGCATCCTTCTGAAAACAGAATTAAGAGTTACCTATGTTAAGAATGCTCGTCGAATGGCACTTAATTTCCTACACAACAAATTGCAAATTGCCGTCTACTAAAAGAGATCAAAATAAAAATCAAAAACCCAAATTGGAGGAAGCTGTCAATAGTCACAAATTATATTATGAACATAATGCTATTACGACGTTTCCGAGGGAATTTATCGAGGAGAAGCATAGGTAAAGGACGCAGCTGCTGAGTTAATATACTTACTTTCCATTCGTTTCTTTGTGACAGCAGGCAATAAAGAGCGTGAATCGGATCTTCATTGCAGCACCTGCTTCTAACACGAGTCTCATGCGAGAAAGTTGTACAATTCCGAAGTTTTTATGTGTACTGAAATAATGTGTATGAAAAATAAAATGCATGAAAAAAGCCAAATATAGTTTTAACAAACTATAGCAATATAATTTTATCATCTTTAATCAAATTTATATCTTCTAATTTCTAATTCAATTTCCAGTTACATATTAGTTGTTACGGATTACATGATTGTCGGAAGTATTCTTTAAGGAAATACATTTCTCTCTCGCGTATTTCTCCCAACGAAAAATAATTCTGTGGACGTGTTACTACACGTGCAAGTTCGCAGGAGAATCCACTCCCGATTGAGTGACGGTGTCGCGAATAATATCAGAATGTCTATCACGATGAACAGACGGAGATCGCTATAACTCAGCTTTCATTTCATCGCTTGCATCATTTTTCGATAGGTGATGGAAAACGGAGGTTGAGGAACTTGCTTCCTTGTTCGTCGTCCAGGTATGCGAAAAGCTGCAAACGAGGAAGAGTCGAGGGAAAATGTAGCATGAATGTAACGCGAATAGAAATGAAGAGATGAGCGAGAAAGGCAACGAAGGGATGAAGAGCGTGCGCGCGCGCGCGTGTGTGTGTGTGTGGGTAGGGGGGGGGTGTATATGTATTGTATGTTGAAGAGGGAGAGATGCAGAATGCCTGGCTGCTGTGGATCGATAGAACGGAGCTGCGTGATAGTCGGTTTTCTACACGAAGAACCGATAGATGCCGGGAATTGCTGTGAATGAGACACACAGTCTACCTCATGATGAAGCCGGAGGAAATTGCGAGTATGCAAGCTATTCATGATCCGACTTCTATCGCATAAACGTCAATGACCGATTCTTTAACGAGCTGTCGCGCTCTCACGAACACATATTTTATGAGATATCACGAATGAATGACGTCTAAGAACGCAATGTCAAAAATTATTAGAAACAAGTGCTTAGTTTAATTCATTCACATTCAGTTCATAATAAAAGTTTTAT
>NW_012130071.1:2342975-2358401 GCF_000143395.1 Atta cephalotes
CACACACACACACACACACACACACACACACACACACACACACACACACACACACACAAAATTTATAAATGTTATCTGTCTACTTATCTAGTAATCAGATATAAGTTGCAATAATATCTTTCATCAATTAATATCTTTAATATAGCTCTAATTTTAAGTTACAAATTTCATTTATCGAAAAAAGTAAGTATCCAGCATTTAAATAGAATTAGGTTTTTTTATGAAAAAATTTTATTAAAATATTACATAAAACGCTGAGTTCAATATGCAATTCGCATAAAGTAAGTTTTATTTAAATTGAAAAATCAAAACGAATTTCATTATCTTATTTCATTTCATTTTATCAATGTTCTTTTTTTAAAGGAATTAATATCAAAGCATAAACTTAATTAAAAAACGCGCAATTCTTTACGATTAAATAATAAATGTTCCAAATGTTGTTGTTGTCAAAAATTATGTAAAACATAATTTTTCCAGAAAACCGTAGTTGTAATAGACTCAAATACTTAGTTGTAAATATAATATCATTTAAAAATCATATCTTCACTTCATTATATCGCTACATGACAATTGTACATTATATTATAACAGTGCGTCGCAAATTGCAAATTTTTCCATTCTTATACATATCGGAGAGTCAATATACGATATGAGAAGACGTAAACGTTCCATCGAATATAACGATGTACAATTTCACACGTAAAACGTCGCGTGTTTATGAATTCTTCCGGGACTGAAATATAAACTGAAATCATCGAACGCTCCGAGGTTTTATGCAAAAAATACGCGTAGTTAGTGGCATTGATGTAATACATCGACGAGATTGAGATTTCATCGGTAAAACATTGGGAGAAAAAGCAGTGTGCTTTTTATTGAAAAATCAATATGCATCACTCTCGCAAAACCTGAGAAGAGATTTATCGCTTGATAGAGGAAGATTTTTTTGTAAAAAAAAAAAACGCGATTTATGCGAAATATGAATTAATTCGTTAATTACTCACGAAAGGAAAACTATAATAGAAAAAAGTTATACCAAAGCATTTGCATGACGAGAAATAATTTACTAACTGCGTTAGTAAATAATTTTTAAAGAGTGTCCAATAATTATTATATAATACTTTAAAAAGTATTTCAAAAATTAATTATAGGTCCAAAGTATTGGTAAGAAAATATTGTTTCTCAAAATCGCTCGTCAAAATTCGCATGCAATTATATTTATATAAATACCGACCTGTCTAGCGTTGATTCTTACAACTTAAACATCAATTTTACCATACAGCTGATTTTGTCCTTTTTGTACAAAAATATCACATACACTATATAGCAATATAAATAAATAAATGGATTAAAAAAGGGATAAAAAGTTAAGATATATTGGCGTGTTATGAAAATAAATGTAATTATCATTTATGCATTTGATATATTAAATAAATTAACTGAAATGCGACTTGAAATATTTTCTATTCTTTTATTGATACTTTTGATACACATATTTGAAAAAAGTTTGAAAATTATATTCCAACTTCCATTTACATATTACAAAATCCCAATAAAATTCTAAAAAACTCATAAATTTCAGGTTTTTTTAAGTGGGAAAAACCCCAAAAAATCTTTTGAGTATGTAAATGAGAGATAAAATAAATTTCTATACTTGACCAGTCCTCAAAAGGGCTTCACATGAAATGCATAACAGAGCATAAGCGTAACATAACTGTTGGAGTACAATGAGCATCTAACATAATGTCGCTATATTGATTTACATAAGATGCTCATTGATTTAGCGGCCTTATGTTATGCTTATTCTCTGTTATGCTTTGTTTTTCTCTGCCTTTCATGTATGCCCTTTAGGGCCATCAGCCCCAAATTATGACTATATTATAAGTTGCATAAGTATAACATAAGTCCGAATCAACAAATAATAGGTGTTTTAAGCCTTAAGTCTTAAGAAATTATCCAATTACAGTTAAATGCGAGAAGAATAATCGACTATGATTCGTCCATTTCTTATGGCTTAAAAACCTATTGTAAATCCGAGCTAATGAACATCTTATACAACTCAATAATTACATCTTTTTGTCAGATGTTTATTGATTCAGCAGTTTTATGTTATGCTTATATAGCTTATATCATGTTGTATGTGATATGGTCCTAATTTTATAAGAACTCGATGTTGTTTGTACATGTAAATTACTAGTAAATCTGTGGACTACAATTTCTTGTACAGATTATAAAGCTCTTATATGTTATCACGATGTTAACACTTCTGGATATCACCTTTGTGAATCTGGCATCCGACTTTTTAATAAATTAATATTTTTTATTAAAAAAATGATAGTATTTCGTTTATAGTTGATTGTAATAACAATAGTTTCGTTTGTAATTTCGCGCGCGCGCGCGCGCGCGCACACACACACACACACACACACACACACACACACACACATATATAATAAAAATAAATTTTTTAAAAATAACTATCACTCAACTTTAAGATAAAAAAAATTGTTAATATATCTTCAGAATCATTTGTAGTTATTTGTAGTGATTTTCCGATTGTTTGTAGTTGCACAGTTTAAAAGTTACAACAAATTTACAATAAACAAATTACAACCGGAGAATCACTACAAACAACTACAAATGATTCTAAGAAGTTACTGTGAGCAGATTTGAGGTATCTCAAAAATTGGCAAAGTTACGTAATTTATTAATTGTAAATTTGCTGTAACTTCTAAACCGTGCTACTACAAACGACCGGAAAATCACTACAAATAACTATAAACTATTTTGAATCAATATTTGGGACTAATTTACAAATTAGTTCAGTCCGTTTCTCTAAAGATAGCTCCAGCTGTTGTAAATGATTCATAGTGACAGCTGATTTTGGCGATTTCAGAGAGGTTAAACTGCTATTCAGTTTATACCGCTTTGAGTTTCATACAAAAACTTTGATTTTTACTGTGTTTGAAATGACAAATATTGTGTTAACCAAGCAGCATTTGCGGGAGGTTTTGATTTTCTGCTTTTAATTGGAAGAAAAGTGCGGCTGAAGCCCATCAAATGCTTGTCGAAGTTTATGATGTCACTGTTCCAACTGATAATCATGTAGGGAATGGTTTCGACGTTTCAAGGATGGAGATTTCAGCGTTGAAGACAAGTCTCGCTCTGGACAGCTAAAAAAATTCGAAGGTAAAGAATTAGAGGCATTATTCGAAGAAGATCAGAGTCAAACGCAAGAGGAGCTTACAGAATCATTGGGGATAACTCAACAAGCCGTTTCTGTACGATTGAGAGCCATGGGAATGATTCAAAAACAAGGAAATTGGGTGTCTTATGAACTGAAACCGAGAGACGTTGAAAGGCGATTTTTCACTTGCGAACAGCTGATTCAAAGACAACAGAGAAAAGGTTTTTTGCATCGGATTATGTCTGGAGATGAGAAATGGATATTCTACGACAATCCCAAGAAGAAAAAATCGTTGCCATCGACCTCAACATCACACGACCGAACATTCATAGTTCGAAGATAATGCTCTGTATCTGGTAGGATCAAAACGATCTTGTTTATTATGAGCTGCTGAAATCTGGCGATCGCCCATTACGGGCGATCGGTATCGGCTACAATTGAGTCGTTTGAGCTGTTCATTGTGAAAAAAACGGCCAGAATACGAGCAAAGACATGATAAAGTTATTCTTCTTCATGACAACGCTCGGCCTCATGTCGCTAAAGTCGTAAAAAAATATTTGGAAACGCTCAAATGGGATGTTTTACCCGCTGTATTCTCCGGACATTGCTCCTTCTGATTACTGGTTCCGAAGGATGCAGCACGATTTGGCAAGTCACCGGTTCACTTCTTTCGCAGAAATCGAAAATTATTTTCCAAAATTGAATCGCCTCCAAAGACGAATCATTTTTTTGAGATGGAATTTGAAAATTGCCTGAGAGATGGGAAAAAGTAGTAGGCAGCGATGGACAATACTTTAATTGATCTGTTCATTCATTTTGTTTTGAAATAAATGCACAAAAGAACGGACCGAACTAATTTGTACTCTCAATATATTAACAATTTTTCTTTATCTTAAAGTCGGGTGAGAGTTATTTAAAAAAAATTTTTATTTTTTTATGATATGAAACTACAAACGTACCTATTGTTACTACAATCAGTTGCAAATGGAATACTATCATTTTTTTATAAAAAAAATTTAATTTATAAAAAATCGGGTGTCAAATTCACAAAGGTCTAGATGTATATTGGATTAAGAAATGATAAAGATCTCAATTTCAAAATTTTTTTCCGTTTTTGATATAAACTTGATGTCACAGATATGTATTAATAATTCTGAAAAAGAATTTTCAAGTCTATAAAAGAAAAGAAATTACAACACAAAAATTATTGCATTTAATCGGTACAGACTTATAGGATCCCTTTAATCGTTTATTGAAATTTACATAAATCTTTTATGAAATGTGCGTGTAGGAACAAATAAGAAATTTAATGTGCACAATACTTATTTTTTTATTATTTTAGGCGTTTTGTAATCTGGATTTATTTTTTACAGCTCAACATAGTTGCATATCACTGCTGCGCATCGTGCATCGATAAGTTATTCATTATTTAAATTTGAATAATAAATCTTTGATAAATTATTATATAAGAAGCACATATAATTTAAAATATGAATTAAAAAACACTAGAAATATTACAAGTAGATATAACAATTTATAGATTCATTGTTTTTCAAAATATTATATAAAATTTTGTATAAGAAAAAAAATTTTTTAATCGGTAACACATTAAAAGGAATGTATTTATAAATATTTAATGAATATAGATATATTAAACTGGACTGATATAATGTTAACATATTATATCAATTTTAATCCATACAGGGTGTACAAAAAGTCTCGGACTCCTTAAATTTAAATATCTTGAAAAATACACATTTCCAAGAAAAATGTTTCAGAAAAAAATTGTAAGGTTTAAAAAGATCTACTAATCACATCCGTCTGATCTTATGATCAGATTGACGCCACCCAATAACAAATGTGATAGATTTTTTTTAAATCCTACAACTTTTTGTCTGAAACATTTTTCTCAAAAATGCTTATTTTTCAAAATATTTAAGGGATCTGAGACTTTTTATACACTCTGTATATAGCCGTTTTACTTCTTAATAACATAAAAAAAATTTAGTTTAATGTTAAATTCTTAAAAAAATTCTTAAAAAAAATTACGATTTTTAATAATGAATTAAAATTTTATTATGTCATAATATAACAATATTTCCATGAATTAAAATTATGTGAAGGCATAATAGAAATTCCGAATTTTTATTATGTCGCGACATTTTAACAATTTTAATTCATATAAATATTATTATGTAATTATATATTAAGTATATTATTATATAATTTTAATTCATTATGAAAAATCGTAATTTTTTAATACAATTATTTTTTAAGAATTTAACATCAGGCTAAAGTTCTTTAATGCTATTAAAAAATAAAACGGCTTGTCATACTTTTGTCTGAATCTTTAGCTGCTAGAAATAGTAAAAATTCAGATAAAAGTGTTTAAATGTTTAGACACTAAAATTAGAAATATTCAGACAACTTTAGAAATTCAGACAATTCTGATATTCAGGCATCGAGATCAGAAATATTCAGACAACTATAGCTAGAAATTCAGAGAAATGTAGAATACAACTATGGCTAAAAATTCAAACAATATTCTGAATATTGAAAATTCAGACAATGTGACTGAAAGAAAATTTCAGCTTTTATCTGAATTTGTCAATCTGAATTTATCTATAAGCAGAGTATTATAATAAAAATTCATAAATAACGTATAATAATAAAATAAGATATTTCTCACCAATTTCATTGGTTAGAAGATTTTTTTCATTATTTTTTTCATAATATTAAAAAATAATATTTAAAAAAATTCTGTTTATAGATTTTTTTAAACAATCTGTAACTGACAAAATTTTTCAAATTTTTGAAAAATGTGTACAGTATCTTATATTCACAACCTTAACTATCATTTATTCAAATATTTGCACAATTTTTGTAATATTTTAATTTTCTATTAAAATGTTGACATTTCTTATTTTCTATTTGTTGAGTTTTCATTATATAGAAGTGTTTTTTTTTATTTGAAAAATTTATCACTATAATTATAATATTTTTATAATTTATTTATAATTAATTTTATTTGAATATGTAATTAAATAATGATAAACAATCTAAATATTACATGAAAAAAATATGAAATAACCAATTTTATTTAAAAAAAACCTCTAAAAAATCCAAAAACCTCCAAAAAAATATCCTAATAAAACCTCCATAAAATTTCCAGTAGTTGAGTTTTTTTAAAAAAAAGTCCGGGTTTTTTCCAGATACTGCATTGTTATTTTATTCATACAAATCTATAAAAATTTTGTATTAAAGAAACATCTACGTCAGGTGATAGCTCTACGAGTTGAAAAAATGTAAGTTTTTAACTCTTTTTTCGATTTTAATATAAAGTTCACTGTAGCACCTCCCAATTTTGCTTTAATTTTATACTAGGATTTTTTATTTTGTTCATTCAAAGATTTGTATCGATTTGCATTGTCTCGATAATTTTGTCTCTTCAACATCCTCTTATAAAGGGATCTTATAAGAAGACAAGAAATAAATATCTATATGATGAATTACTTACACTATTGCTTCGTCATCACCGATATATACCTCTTATGTATCCTCCAATTAAATTTCTATGTTATCATTCCTCTATTATATAGCATTCACACTCATTTGGGAAAACACGGTTAATTACTGTGATTACGTGCACTAACCACCGAAGTATGATGACCAGAGCACGATACTTAGAATGATACTTAGGCACTCTCGATGTTAATTAACCATAGTGCGCCGTATCGTGACAGAAGATTAACATGAGATTTACTTCAATAGTTCGAGCTATCGTCTCGATATACTTACGGATCGCTAAAATCTATTAAACGCAATCCAGTATTCGCTAACTTTAATAACTACAGAGAATAATCGGATTTGGCGTCTCGTGGTATGTGTTGCGGTCGCGTTCCGAATGATATAGTAATGCTAGGATATGCAGAACGGATCACATTGCTTTCTAGCTCAATTTTCGTAGCATGAATGTCGAGATAATCGCATATACATAATAATTGCAAAAAACAAATGTCATTTGTTGTCAACATTAAATATCATAAATTTAAAGTATTTTGAGTAAAATATCTTGTTTTCTTCAAAGCAAATATTAATTAATGACTATTGAATGACTCGTATCGTAATTTGCGCTCTTAATCTGAAGTACACTGAGAGAAAAATATACTAAATTTTAATAAATATTTGTTTAAATATTACCAATTGAATATTTACTAAATGTAAATATATTTATTTAGTACATTCAATCATTAATTTGCGTCAATTATTATTATTTTTTATTTAGCAAATATATTTTCCGTATAATGTAACATATAATTCATTATAATTATTAAAAAAATAGTTATTAAATAAATGTTACATCAATACTGTTCAAATAATTATTTATTAAAATTTGATAGTTTTCTTTTGTGTAGATTCTCGTTTTTTTTCAATCATATTCTTGTTTTTCAAAAGTACAGTACTATCATGCCATATTTGCATAATTTAAATTTTTATTAAATAGAAATTGATAAATTTTCATACTAATTTTTTAAATGTCACAATTTCATTCATTTTGAAATATCACGATGTTTTTGATTAATTTAAAATATCGATCTATTGAGAAACATATGTAGCTATTATTAGGCATCATTCATCGGACTTTTTGAATACAATTTGCATGCCAAGTATGATATGAAATGGAATTCAAATGGAATACAAAGAGAAACTCTTCCGTGATTTGAAGAATGAATTAAAAGGCTACAAAGTAAATTGGTTCAATTATATTGACAATACGGACAATTATACAATGTATAGATATAATATATAGTACACGATTGTCCGGAAAAATAATTTACATAGCAGATCACCGTTAAAATTAGTTTTTTCTCAAATCATTGACCACCAAAATTATATATGCTAAAATTATATATGCTAAACCAAAATATCCGGATATATTATTATATAAAAATAATTTCAATAATGAAGGAATACATTATTAAATTATTAACGTTAGAATAAATTTAATAATAAATTTAGTAATATTTTTTTATATTGCGATCAAAATATTTTTTTATTTTTCCAGTCAATAGACAAAATGAATAAATAATTTTTAAACATATACATATACATATAAAACAAGGAAATATTTTGTATAAACATTTTATTTGCGATTTTCTAAACATTTTGCAATTATTACACCAAGAAATATCAGTTAAATCCTTATTACAATTTTATCAAGAAATCTTACAACTTTTCGACATTCAACAGAAAAGTCGAGAAATTATAGTCATAGTTTAACTTTCTATATTAAACATCCTAGCAGGTAAATCTCGTCTGCAATTTGTCCAAGTAAAGTTGACAGTCATTAACTCGAAAGCAAAGTTTTATTTTCCATTTATACACCTTTGACAAACTCAGATCGCAAAAATTTTTATCTCTAGAGCGAAGTTTGTCAGGGAAACTTTAGTAAACAAATATTCTGACAATTTATCTCTTGGACATGCTTTGGTGTATTCGCGACAACCCTGTCGGAGCAGAAATAGATTCCACGTTGGAGTTTGCGCATCAATGATGTCATATGCACGGTCATTGACCTTTGACGTCGCGCCGGTCACCTGACAGCCGTGCAGTTCTTATTATCCGTGTAACAAAAAGCTCTAGACGCACAAAGCTTCTGTTGAATCGTCGAACCTGCATGGTAATGTCATGATAATGCATAACACATAACGCGCTACTGCAAAATTATTGCGCGGAATTGATACATTTACATCAAAATTCGAGCGCTGTTCCCAACAATTTGTATTTATCCGTTGCAAACGATCATGGATCTCGCAAGAGTATCATGTTATTGATCTTTAGGCAAATAAAAATATTTTCTTGTATAAAAAAATTGTCGATGTTTCCTGGTAACGGCGAGATAATTTGAATTAATCCTTAAACACTTTTTCGATATAACATATCCGATTTTTTTCAAACTTTTCAAATGTTTTTTTCCATTACTTATAATTTATTTATTAATAAATATATATACGTTTGCTTGGAAAAAATATTTGTGTGAAATTACATGATTATGCTGAGTTGTTTTTTTTCGACCTAGCACAATCATGCAATAGTGAAACCCACATAGAAAATTAAAATTATATTAATTTCACATGAAATATATATTTTCGGGATTCCATTAAACATAGAATTTTACATACAAAATAGATGAGTTCAAACCGACAAAGCGATTAGCTTGACATGCTTGTCAAGCGAATAAGCATGATTCTTACCTGTAGATTCAATCAATCATGTTTAACTCCTCGGCAGACCTAGCCGCTTTGTTGAAAAACTCGTCTATTGTTTTTTCGGCGTGCCAAGTTATATAGATTTTAATTGGTTACAATAATCATACAATAAATGTAAAATTTTATTTTTTCAGTAATTTCGGATAAAACTGTTTTTTTCTATCTATACGTTGTAAAAATAAATAAATTAAATTAAAAATTACAAATTATTTTTGTATAAAATAGTATTTTCACATTATATTTACCATTAATATGTATTTTTATTTTAAAAAATCTGGAAAAAATTTCCAGAAAAAAATTTCCATTTCAAATTATAATTAACTATAATTAGGTAATTTTTAGGTCATAAACAAATAAATTCTATGTAAAAGTACTACATGGATTTTTTTTAGTGTATCGTTATATTTCAATGTCTAATTTGAAAAAAATTGTTTCGATTGAAAAAAAAATTATTTACATGTTTATCTTTATGAAAGTTTTGAAAGTAAGTGAATTGAATATGCCATACTCAAGTGTATTATTCCCATAGTGTGGCGTTTAAGAATTAAAGATTAAAGAAATTGAGACAAATCTTTCTTTATCTTTCTTTAAATAATCCCATGCTTTAAATAATCCCACGCATATATTAGAGATAAAAGTGACTGAAAAAGACTGAAAGTATGAAATGGTTGAAGATTTAAAAATCAATATGTAAAATTGATTGTATTATTACTTCATAATCGATACTTTATTTTTCCGCTGTGTCTTTATCAAATTATTCTGTTAATAGCGTCGATAGCAATTCAAGGAAATTTAAACAATTGGATTGGATATATGCCATGTCTAATTGTATTGTTCCCGCAATATGGCGTTTAAGGATTAAAGGAATTAGAACAAATATTTTTTTAGTAATTCCATGCTATATATTAGAAATAAAAATGATTGAAAGTGTGCAATGGTTAAAGATTTAAAATCAATATGTGAAATTGACCTTGCATTATTAATTCTTCTTAATCGACACTTTATTCAATGTATTTCATATCATATTTTAAAAAATTGCATCAATCAACAATTTAAGAAATTTGAAACACGTAGTGTGACATTAGAGGTAAGAATTTAAGAAGGGACAATTGTTTCTTTAGTAATTCTATGCTACATATTAAAGATAAAAATGATTAAAAGTATGAAATGGTTGAAGATATTTAACTCTCCCTCACATGTACACGGGGGTTATTTGTGTATAAGCGATTTTTTAAATTATGAATATTTTGGAAACAAATGAATACAAACGCGCCGCTCTGCTCCTAAAAAAAATTGTGGGATGGAGGAAGATATTCGTGAAAGCCCGGCAATGGATATCATTTTCTCGCTCAGTAGCGGATATTCGAGAGAAAATCGAGTACGGATACAAATGACCCCTGTATACACTTAACGCATATCTATTGTACAAGTAAGAAAATAATTTTTTTCATGTTTCTTGATTATTTTTATAAGTAAAACACATATACATAACGAAAAAATTTTTATTTAGCATTATCTTAGAATAAAAATGGCAAATCACTTTGCAGAAGAAATGTTACTAGGATTTGATCACTAGCGGTTATATAATGTACAAAAATTATCTTTGATACGAAATTATCTTTGATTACTTTTAAATTATCTCAAATTACTTAAGATTATCTAATACTATCTTAAATTATTTGGGATTATCTTAGAGTATTTAAAATTACGTCATATTTTGAGAGATTACCGAGATTACCTTTTTCCAAATTTACTTCGCTCATCTAACAATAAGATTACTTTATATGAGTATACAAAATATTATTTCTTCAGATCGTTCTAGAATGTCTTTATAAACTTATGATAAATATCTTCGAAAACATCGATTTTAGATTTTCACTACTTAAAAAAAAATATGCAAGATAATAAAATGATACACAGAAGGATGGAAACTCTATTAAATATTTTTTCTTCGTTGATCTCGCTAAGGATGACCTTAAAAGATGGTCGAAACATTCGAGTGTACAACAAGTCAAAAATATAATTTATATATACATATAATTAATGATTATGCATTAAGTACTGCACCAAACTCTCATTTGCCTAATTTCCTATTTTAATTTCGAGAGTTTATAACTAGTTATTCTTATTAAAAAAAAAACGCAATTTTACAAAACAAATCTTTATTGTACAGGAATACAAAAATATAAAAATTTGCAAACAGAAGTATAGATAGTAACAAATTCGACTACTCGTAACGTTTGAGATTTTTTAATACTAACAAAACAATATCCATAATTGGATATAAATACAATATTATATAATAGATACTTTATAAAATAAAAAATATATAAAAAAACTCTAATAGTAACACACACTTTAAGACTTTTTGTTAAATGATATCATAACTAGTTTACTATTAAATTAAAAATTTTGCGACTAATCAAGTGAAGTATAAATAAAAAGATACATTTGCGAAACAAATATCTGAAAATTTTCAACTTCTGTGAAATTGGCATCTCATTTTTCAAAAAATGAAATTTTGGTCACAGTTCTGAATGCACCCTGAAGATCCTGCCCAAAATTAAGAATAGTTTCGACGAATTAATACAATATAAACAAAAAAATTAAAAATTGGGAGATTCTTCACAAAACGAAGAACGAAAAATCGCGATATCTTCTAAACCATTAATCCTAGCGTTTTAAATGATAATAACTTTTAATAGAACTCTTGGAGTGCTATCCAGAACTGTCAATAGAACTGCTGTAATGTTAAAAAATTTTTTATCCTTCAGATGTGAGAAAATCAGACATTCAAAAAAACTTCAAACATTAATAACTTTCGTTAAAACTCATAGGGTGTTACCTTTTAACGAAAGTTATTAATGCTCGAAGCGCTAGGATTAACGATTTAAGAGATATCGTGATTTTTCATTCATCTAACACCAGAGAGGTGAAAATTTTTTAAAAGTTCTGGCAATTCTGATGAGCATTTAATACCTTTTTACAATATATATTTTCAATCAATTCTTGACATAAAAAAAATTGCTTTTTTTATAATCTAAGAATTTTATAATCTAAGAATCATTAGGTTTTCGCGGTTCCACATCTTGTAGTGCTTTCTCTTTCAGACTGTGGATACACGAGCGATTAAAAATTACAAAAATGCATCCTTATCTTTACAACTTTTAGTAAGTCATCGTCATTTAATTAAAAAAAAAAAAATAAAAATAAAAATTATTTAATAAGAAAAATATTCTTTAATAACGATTGAATTGGCAAAAGATACGATTCTAATATGTATACAGGATGTTCCAGAATGATTGTTAAAATATTTCAAATTAGAGTGAAAAAAATGCTCGTATATTTTCAAAACAAATTAACAAAGTTATGGCTTATTTCGCTTATAATTAGAGCTTATAATTAGACTGACTTTAAATTAACAATTTAATTAACAATTAACATAATGTAAATACTATATAATAATACAATTAATCTAAATACAATTAATAAAATAATATAAAAAAATATAAAATTAAAACGTTTCGGCTTACAAAGCCTTCTTCAGTGTATAAAACAAAAATATATTATTTATTAATAAATCAATTAGATAGCGCATAATGAAATATTTAAAAACCATCAATAATAAATATGTCAATTCATATAAGATTCGAATGTCAAAATATATTAAGACAGATTACATAAAATAAGAAGAATAAAATACTTCGGTCAAAAATAGATTAACGTGATGTCCTTCGATAAATTTTGCCAAATTTCTCGGTTGAAAATGGGAATCCAGTTTATCGCAGACTTAAATCATTCGATTTGAGAGTTCAATTGTTATATAATATTTTATGATATTTTGTAGAACGAAAAGAAGTATTAAAATAATACAATTAATATGAATAAGAAATACAGAATCATAACTTACATTAATTATATAAAAAATATTCCTAGATAACATTTATATTGCATAAGATATCTAAAAGACATCTTTTAGACATCTTTTAGACATAAGACGTCTAAAAGACGTTTTTTAGATATCTAATTAAAAATCTCAATCGGTCAAATACATTAAAATTAGAAGTTGTCTGTTAATCGTTTGAAAATTGACTGATATGATGTGTAGTCAAATAAAAATAAGTCAATAAAATTGAATGTAAAAACAAGTTTGTTCAAAATTATAACAATTTATGTTCACGTATGTCATCCAATATGTTAAAATAAGAGTCCAATAACTCAGTATCATTCATTAAATTTAAACCATTTTTTGTTTTTTAATATGAATTTCAGAACATTTCAGAAATATTTTTTTTGTGATAATTCTTTTCAAAATCAAGTATACTAACTTTTTCCTAATTAAAATTATGATTTTGATATGTTTCAGTAATATGTTTCATTATATACACTGATTCGTTCATTTAATAATGTACTTTATATACTGAAGAAGGCTTTGTAAGCCGAAATGTTTGTAATTTTATATTTTTTTATATTATTTTATTAATTGTATTTAGATTATTATATATTAGTGTACAACTTTGCTTCCGCCGTTTTCCTATAGATGGTTTTAGCGGTAAGTGGTGGTCGAAATAAATAGATCACAGACGTCATACAATAAACTTGAGCATCTGTCAACATAACCCCATAGAAACATTAGTCGATTTGTGTCTGCATCATAAAGTTATTCTCGATTGAAAATGTCAGTTTACAAGCCAAATTCTCGTCATTTGCGGGAGGTTTTAATTTTTTGCTTCAATATGAAGAAATCTGCGGCTGAGGCTCATCGAATGCTCTCAAATACTTATGGTGAGGCCACTATTAGTGAAAGAACGTGTCGTGAGTGGTTTCAACGCTTCAAGAACGGTGATTTTGATGTCCAAGGTCATGCTCTGTATTTGGTGGAATCAGCTCGGCGTAGTGTATTATGAACTGTTAAAACCGACTGAAACAATCACAGGCGATCGGTATCGAACGCAATTGATGCGTTTGAACCGAGCATTGAAAGACAAACGGCCGCAATACAACGAGAGACACGATAAAGTGATTTTGCAGCATGACAATGCTCGACCCCATGTTGTGAAAGTGGTCAAGACATACTTGGAAACGTTGAAATGGGAAGTCCTAGCCCACTCGCCGTATTCTCCAGACGTTGCTCCCTCTGACTATCACTTGTTTCGATCAATGGCACACAGCCTGGCTGACCAGCACTTTCGGTCTTATGAAGAAGTAAAAAATTGGATCGATTCGTGGATAGCCTTAAAAGATGACCAGTTTTCGACGCTGGATTCGTACGCTACCCGAAAGATGGGAGAAAGTAGTGGCCAGCGATGGACAATACTTTGAATCATAAATGTATAACCAGTTTTTTACAATAAAGCCTCGAATTTCGGAAAAAAAACGGCGGAAGCAAAGTTGTACACCTAATAGCATTTACATTATGTTAATTGTATTAATTTAAAGTTAGTCTAATTATAAGCTCGAAATAAGCCACAACTTTGTTCAATAATTTGTTCAATATTTCGTATGCTGATAGAGCGGACTAAACTTGTTCGGAAAATCTACTATTTTACAATACTTTCGCAATAATTTTTCGCAAAAGTTAGCGGCCTTACCGCGTGATTCTCAGAAACGTCCCTATATCATTCAGAGAATGATCATCAAATATTTTATGTGCTGATATAACGGACTAAACTAAGAATTCTATATCATTTTGCAATTTTCACAAAAACAATAAGACAAAATTGTTCATTTTCTTCTCATTATAGAGTTCTGAGAATTTTTTCAGAATTTTTTAGTATCGTATTATTTTCTCGTGTTGATAAAAATACTTGTAAATAGGAAAATGCAATATATATATATTGCATATATATATATATATATATATATATATACAGAGTGTCTCTTACGGTACCGACGCCACAGGTGGGGTGGAGAAGTAGGACGAAAACGGAAAACTAAAAATTACTATATTAGAGATATTCGTACTATTAGTTT
>NW_012130071.1:2358821-2363360 GCF_000143395.1 Atta cephalotes
GGTTTAGTTTTTAGTTACTATTAGTTAATTAGTACTACTAGTAATAATAGTATAGTACTCGCGTAGTATAGTACTACTACTATATAAATAATATATAATTATATATATATATATATATATATATATATATATATATATATATTGTAAAAAAGTTGATAAAAAAATTCTGAAAAAATTTTCAAAATTCTTTAAAAAAAAATTAAACTATTTTTTTTCTTCTCTGTAAAGTTGATTGCACTTAAATAAAACATTATTAATATTCGATGATTTTTAGTAATTAATATCTTGTTAACTATTGCGAAAATTATAAATGATACAGAACTTTTTGACTTAGTTTAGTCCACTGTATCAGCACATAAAATATTTGGTGATCATTCTGGGCTAAGGACGTTTCTGAGCCAGAATCACATGGCCGCTAAACCTAGAGCGATAATGGGGAAATAATAGGCATCGCCTACAAGAATCAGCCCAAAATGTGCCGAGCAGTGTTTTTAATAGTTCGATTAAATAAATATCGTAGCAAAATTTTTAATTTATCACTAATTATAAGTTGTCATAAAGAGTCTGTATTACTATTGGTGTTGTACTATTGGTATTGTTTAAAAATATATTTTAATTTATAAAATATTTATTAATATTTATATATAATTGGATATTATCTTGTTAGTATTAAAAAATCTTAAATGTTACGAGTAGTCGAACTTATTACTATCTATACAAATAATTCATATTCTGTTTGTGAAATTTTTATATTTTTGTGTTTCTGTATATAATAAATATTTGTTTCGTAAAATTGTATTTTTTTTTTCTTAAGCAGTGAAAATCTAAAATCGACATTTTGCAGATATCCGGATTCCGAGTTTTCTAAAAAAAAATCTATACAAAAAAAGATTGTAATTTTGCAACAATGTATAAGATATTATAGCATTATAAATATGCATATTTCTAGAATACTTATAAGAAAAAAATAGAATACTTGTATAAGAAAAAAAATAATTTATTTATGATATTAAATTTTAATCGGATATATTTTCGGTTACTAATGATATCTGGTTATTCAGTCGGATAATAAAAAAATGTCGGATAATATCGAATACTTTTCGAATATCCATCCCTAATTAATATCACATGCATATTTTCAAAATGGCGATAGTTAGATTGAAAAAAATGATTCAAATTTTACTCATTTTTTCCCTCTTATTTGCTCTTCTAAAAAATAGAAAAAAATTAATATAGACTAATAACTTAATTCTAGTTCAGACATAATGACATGTTTTCTGAGTATAATCGTAAAAGTAGAAGTCAGTCGGACTAATAGTTTTTTTGGAATCATGATCATCATATTCGAAAACACGATTTCCAAAAAAAACGCATTTAAAATTTTGAAACATTTTAGTATAAGTACGGGCGAATTTGGATAGGAGTGCGATCTTAAGAAGATTTTATATGTAAATTTGTCACAAGTTTTATCACACTGAAAAGAACCTGTTGTAAAAAGGTCGAAACGTCTATATGTATTTTTGCGTTATTGCTATCTAAGAATAAATATATAAACATTATATTGCACGAACATCAAGCATAGCTTCTTTGCTTTCTTTTATATTTTGACTATTTGAAATATTCGTTGGAACCTAATAATAAATTGTATTATTTGTTAAATTCTTAAGATTATAAACTTTTAAAAAAGAAAAAAAATCAATTTTTTTCAATTCTTCAAACGTAAAGATTCTTTTAAAAAAATCTGGAACGGGAGATGTGTAAGCACTATAATCACATTTTTCCTTTCTTTGCTGCACTTTTGTCTTCAACGTCAATAATTTGCAGCGTTTCAATTAACTTACACAACTGTTTACAGCTTGTTGATCATTTTCTATAAAATAACATATTAATATTACGTAAATTATCATAATCAAGCAAGGAAATAACATTCCGTGAACATACTGAGTTGCGTTCCAAAATTCAATCCTGTCAATTCGAGTATCATTTTATCCTTGGTCACCGAATGTTGAATAAAGATAAAAGATACTCGGAGTTGATAGAGTCAAGTTTTATATAATATTGTTTTAAGACTCCTGAATAATCGCTGTGACACAATCGTCGACTCAACGGTCGTACCGAAGAAGTTAAAAAAACCTGAACCGAAAACTGGACTGAAACCGAACCAAAAAACATTTTCGGTTCGGTTACCGTTTCGATTCATTAGCACAATATTTCAGTCCGGTTATCGGTTTCGATCCGATAAAAATAACGGTTAAGATTCGGTTATCGATTTTGGTCCGGTCCAAGTCTTTGCATCTCTAAAGTAATCTTGGGTAATATGAGGTAGTATTTGATAATCTGGAATAATTTGAATATTAGGTAATCTTAAATAATTCGAGAGGTAATTTAAAGGTAATCCACATCAAAGATAATTTTTGTACACTATAATCACTTGTGATCAACCCTCGGCTAAAAATTATTTAGATTTACCAATAATTACCTTGAATTATCCAAAATTTCGTTTGGATTGAATTACCTAGTCCTTGTACAAAAATTAACCATTCGTGTTACAATTTCTTTGTTCTCTTATACAATATTATCTCGTATTTTTTTTTATTTATGAAAGTATATATGAGATTACAGATTTTGAATAAAAAATAAATTTTATAAAATTAAATGTCAATTTTTCATAGAAACGCTTATTTTTATACGTACTTAAATTGTAAGATTTTGTATTTCAAACTTAAGCATTCAAATTAAAAAAAGTATTGGCATATATTTTTTTGTTAAAATTTGAACTTTATTTTCTATTTTTAATGATTAGATTTCATTGATTTGATCAAAAATTATTAATTTTTGAACGTATCATTATCATATTCATATTTCTATTCACATTTTTGCAAAAATAAAATATTTAAACAAATAGATTTGTTAAATTATGTATAAATTTTTCAGTTAAGAACATTAAGAAAGTTTGATGAGATGGGCCCAATCCAATAAAACCCGGTGGAAACCGATCAATAATTACGCTGCGCGCGGATTGATGAAATAAAGAGCAGGAACCAAATGAAAATCGGCCGATGTAATGAATGTACAAGTAATCAGTATGATTTATAGCACTGCTATAAATCATAAACAGACAAAAACTGAAATTTTTATCTTGTAACACTTACGAAATTATTAAAAACTACTGTGCATTAAATAACTTTTCCTTCAATTATTTATTAAATTATAATGTACAAAATTATAATGTACAAAATTATAATGTACAAAATTTGGATTTCTCAAAAATGCTTTTTCTTTTCAAAAAAAAAAAAATTCACAAAAAATATATTATAAATAACAAATATTTTGAAATCTCACAATGAAGTTTATTTCGATTTTTAGAAAATAAAAAATTATTTAATTTATTTTTAGTTTTAATTTTCATCCTTCAAATATCAATTGTATTATAGTAAATATAAATTGTAATAAAAATTCTATTTTTATTTTTTTGAATAAATTTATAAAAAAATCCATACATAAAATGAACAATTTAAGATCTCATACGATGAAATTATTTTTTAAAAATGAATTTAAAAAATAAGTAAAAAAATGAATAAAAAATGATTGGACTCAAAGATTGATCTGATCGATTTAGCATGGAATGCTTCTTATACAGATATGTGTGCGTGTATATTATATTAATCAAAAAATAAAATTAAATAAATTAAATTGAAATTAGTTTATAACATAATTATCTATTATATTAAATAACGAATCTTGTTAATCATTAGTGGACTATAAAGAATAAAAATGCAATAAAACTTAGATTTAAAAAACTCATCTAAATTAAAAAAAAATCCGAGTTTTTTCAAACCCTGGTTAAGGAAGCTACATGAAAATATCTTTCAACTACTTAATCCATAAAAAAAAATATGCCGGACATAAATGATTCCCGTATACACTTAATGGATACTAAAAAAACATATTACACGGTGAGGTTGATACTCTATCGAATTTTTCGTTCATATTGTTGATAGCACTTTAAGAACATTGCCGATTTATACAAGGATCAGAATGCACTAAAAACTTTTCACAAGCTTTATTTAATAAAAAATGCATGTAAATATTACGTAAAAAGCGCATCTGATTTCTTGATTTTCTCGATTTTATGTTCATCAAAATCTGAAATCCAACCTTGATCTTCGATTGAAACATGACCTCGCTAAATTGGCTTTCGCTGAGCGAAAGGTATATTCACGTAGTGAGAATCGAAAGTGCCGCGAGATAAGTCTCGTCCTTTTCGAAACAATTACGCGAAGCAAGTCCTTGACCTTCTACGACGTTCTGCTAATCGTTTCTAAGTTGAGATTCTGCGTCGAGATTGTCAAAAGACACGCAAATTGCATCGATCGCGAGTTCTACGTATATATTGCAAACCGCGCGTGCAGCAACGGTTTTCGCATCATGTGCAAAAGAGATTGACTTTATTATTCAACCTCTCATTATCTCCCAAAGTCACGTCCACCTTACAAAATTTACAGTATATATATATATATATATATATATATATATATA
>NW_012130071.1:2367814-2373104 GCF_000143395.1 Atta cephalotes
CATGGGATCGAGCATTGTCATGCTGCAAAATCACTTTATCGTGTCTCTCGTTGTATTGCGGCCGTTTGTCTTTCAATGCTCGACTCAAACGCATCAATTGCGTTCGATACCGATCGCCTGTGATTGTTTCAGTCGGTTCAGTTTTAACAGTTCATAATACACTACGCCGAGCTGATCCCACCAAATACAGAGCATGACCTTGGAGCCGTGAATATTCGGTTTGGCCGTCGACGTGGAAGCATGGCCGGGAACTCCCCATGATTTTCTGCGCTTGGGATTATCGTAATGAACCCATTTTTCGTCCTCAGTCACAATGCGATGCAGAAATCTCTTCCGTCTTTGCCTTTCAAGCAGCTGTTCACAAGCAAACAAACGCCGTTCAACATCTCTCGGCTTCAATTCGTACGGCACCCGATTTCCTTGCTTCTAAATCATTCCCATGGCTTTGAGGCGTTTTGAAATGGCTTGTTGAGTCACTCCCAATGATCATGCCAATTCTTTTCGATTTTGACACGAGTCTTGCTCAAGTAATGCCTCCAATTCTACATCTTCGAAAACCTTCTCTCTTCCACCGCTATGTCGGTCTTCGACGTCAAAATCACCGTTCTTGAAGTGTTGAAATCACTCACGACACATTTTTTCATTAATAGCGGCCTCATCATAAGTATTTGAGAGCATTCGATGAGCCTCAGCCGCAGATTCTTCATATTGAAGCAAAAAATTAAAACCTCCCGCAAATGACGAGAATTTGGCTCGTAAACTGACATTTTCAATCGAGAATAACTTTATGATGCAGACACAAATCGACTAATGTTTCTATGGGGTTATATTGACAGATGCCCAAGTTTATTGTATGACGTCTATGATCTATTTATTTCAACCACCACTTATCGCTAAAGCCATCTATAGGAAAACGGCGGAAGCAAAGTTGTACACTTAATAATTAGTTCTTATCCTACTTTTTAAAAATTTATATCACAAATTGTTTCAAATTATATTCAGAAATAATAAAACAATTATTTTTAAAGATGTTTTACACATGTATTTTCAAAACGATAACAAAATTATGAAAAAATTAGAGATTATTCTAAATCACAAAAATAATATAATAAATTCGGTGACGATTTATTATCTGGATTATAAATTATTTTAATAAGTAGCAGCATTTTTTAAATTTATATTTTATGTTCTAATAAAAATGGAAATGTATTATAAAGTAAATCATGAAAATCTCAAGTTTTTAATATGAGTTATGTATACGTTATGTATTCGAGATTATTTATATTACATTGCGATGCATGAATTAGTTGTCCAGTAAATAAATAAAATACTTATTTATTCTATATTTTTTGTAACTAATCAGTGAATCGCAATAAAATTTTACATAAATTATTTTGAATATTTAAAGTAATCATAAAAGAAAAAAAACGTAAATTTTTTAATCACTAAAAAAATTTTCATTTTTAACAATAAAAATAATAATAAATAAAATTAATAAACTATAAAAATGTGTCATTAAACAAAAATATATTCTTATTCACACAACTTTTATTTGTGTATAGTTTATTAGAAGTGTAAATATTAAACATACTTCCAAATTGTAATTTTCTATGCAAGGACTGTATGTGTTACACAATCTTACTAATAATTGCAAATATATTGCGTTACAACATTGCTATGATATTACAGCGCAAGCTGAAGACGGACATTTTTATGATGCTATGAATCATAAAAATGTATGAATTTACAACATGATAATGTTGTAAATATATTGCGCATTTTATTTAGAATATTACAACATTGCAAGGAGATATCTGCAATCATTTTGCAATCTTTCTGAGCTGTATAGGTACACTACCTTCATGAACCTTTCACTCGCATAAATTTTATCAAATGGTCGTACAAAAATTAAGACATTATTATAAAATATCAATAGTGTTACATTGTTAGATATTAAGCAATTCAATCGTTTAAGTTAATCTTTACGCTGCCGGCATTTTTTCATTAAAATAGTTTCATTAAAATGGTTTCTTTTCTCGAAAATTTTTATATTAAATTTATATATTGAAGGAATATGCACATAGCACATAATGTCGAGATTTGTGCAGAGTGGCTTTCCGACAGGAAACGTAAGAAGCATCGCACAGATCGATAATGGCCTCTTTAGATGCAGAAGCAAGGCGCACTCCGCGGAGAAATAAATACCTCCGCGGTAGAGTACAATATAAAGAGGCCGATCGTGCCTACGGCCATTGTATTGGTGACCGAGCCTGTAAGGGAGCCAAAAAGGAAAACAGATCTGATACTCCCCTCTCGTCATCAGGGGATAAAACGATGTTAGCATCAGCTCAAAATTCCGGGAAGCCTTCAGGCTTCCAGTCAGTCGCGCCGATGGGGGTTGATCCGATTTCTGAAAAACTAAAACTAGTGCCGGAACTGTTCGCTTCCGCGCTACGAAGAAGCCAATTCTCCGACTTAATCCGGACAAGGAGTTTGCTTCGAGAGACTCTCCGGCAGAGACGATGGATTGACATAGAAAAGCCTCTGACTGAAGCCTCAAATGGCCTGTAAGCTGCTACAGGCGAATTTAAATCATTGCGGCCAGTCGCAGGATATCATCTTTTCAGATGGATTGCCAGGTTCATTGCTGAACCCTATAGAGTCCTCGAGGATCACCCATGCTGGATGACGGGATTCTATAGACTCGATTACCTGTTGTATGAGGCTCACAAATATCGCAATAAACGAACATTTTATTGGGGATAGCGCGCCACAAGCTGTAGGGTTCACTATTCCAGAAATTGTCCTGTCTTTTGAAATCCATGAGTAAGAAAAGTTTTCTCTTGTGTTTTTAATGGAATTAGGTTTATGTATCGTAAGCTTGGAATAAAATTGATGTTTATTGGAAATTGCTGATGAGAAACAAGCATTTGTAGAAGATTATCGGAAAAGTTTATGATGTAGCATTTTCTCATCGCAATTAATACTTATTATAAAGATTTTGCCGCCAGATGCTTTTTGCTGTTCAAAATAAAAATGCGATTCGGCATTTTTACACGTATCAATAAGCTTGTGAATATCATTGTAAAATCCAATGAAATGCAACCTCTTTTTGCCGAAAACGGCCCATTCGTCCCCTCATCGAGTTTAACATTGACGAATCTGATCACATTTTCTTTATGACATGTGTGTAAAAAGGTAAAGGAAATTGAAATCGCTTATTGCAACTTCCCATTGTCCGTGCAACTATAGAGTAAGGTAATTCCGTAGTGAAAGACGAAAATGTATTATTCGGAAAATGACGCATACTGTTGTTACTCAGAAGCACCAGAAGAAATTGTTCCTCCTCCATTAAACTCGAAATCCAAGTATTAAACTTACTGGAATAACCAGCCAACTAGCAGTTGCTTATTAGCTTCGCGTCCCCTATTCTTATCACATGATTGACGATAAATTTCTTCCTCTTAGTTTTTCTCAACTCGAGCTAATTCCTGCTGAAAAATACGTCTATGACTTCACCCGCTAAATCTCGCGATTCGTACACATAAGGGTTTCGTTAATCGAGAACACGGTAAATTCGAAATATCTTCTTGCTTCACTTAGCCTCGTATCCTTTCTCGAAGGTACTTTCCTCTCTATTAATGCGAACGAGATTTCCAACGCAATATTTAATCTTTCGCATCCGTTTTTTTTAACATTTCATTTTTTCAATGACAAGCTATATTTTCACAAACGATACATGCATTTTCTCTCGTTACTATCGCAGGTTGCATTCTCGTGGACGAGTGACGCGTGTAATTATAAGCGCACACAATCCTGCAAAACATTGTAGCGTATTTTTATGCGTAAAATAATATTCTCCTATATTCTCTCCTTCAGTGTACTGTTATGGCGGCTTTGATCTAGATTGCGCATTACGAATGTCGTTTTCTTTAAGAAATTTCTGCATTGGTTGCGCGATAAATTCTTACCCTTGTTCGTTTGTAAGTATACGGGTACGCGTCCTTTGCTTTTCGCTAATGTGCATTGAAAAGCTTTTATCATTTGTTGTTATTGTCAAGTAATAATTTTACCCAGATACTTATTTATTTAGTACATCGATAATCATTAACAGAATAGCCGTCATTGTAACGTTTTAGGTTTCAGAGCTCGATCAAATCTGTTTCCCATGTCAATGTTTGTTACGCTGTAACAATGCAACCGTAGAAATTTACGTGATATGGTCGGTGCAACGTATACGCGAATCTTACGATTCGAGTCAGCGCATGATTTCTCACCATGAGAAATTCGATTTAACAGGACGAGTTAGATTATTCACCGCCGAATAGCATAACGCGACGGATTGTAGTATAATTTTTCAAACGTCATTATTTTAGTTTTTTTAAGTAATCGATTTTTTTCCCGTCTATAAAGATACGAGGATATCATTTTTCGTATATGAGAAAGAATCAGCAAATTTTCCTCATCTTTTTCTTGTTCGTAATTTTTACGTTTTTCTTCTTCCTAGCACTCTCGATATATAATCGGCATGGAACTCGCCCGAGATCGAAGTTTTATTGTTTGCAATAACAACGTACGTAGACAATAATCCTTTATTTCTCACCAGTGCAGAAAGTATGTTCAACGCACAGAATAATCATGCAAACTGATCCACTGCTTTCATTTTTTCTCTCGCGCATTGCGTCGTTTATCAAATCAATGATATTCAACTCATTTTTCATGACGTTACCATCTATAATCACGATTCCATGCTCGTCTCAACTAATTCTATTAGACACAGCAAATATTTATATATTTTCGAAGTAAATATTTCATCAGTAAGCGGGCATGCCTATGATAAGATTTCGATTTCCACTATTTCTTCAATGCTTTTTATCGCATGATTATGCTCGTTCGAAATTTCGAAATTTTTCATAATAATATTGGCATTACTGATAGAATATGGTGGCGGTATATCGGATATTTGCGAGATCGTGAAAAATGCTGTCATTCGTCATCTCATTATCATGTGGCATTTCGTATAGCGCGGTCTTCTGCATTTTCGTTTTTGTTATGTCTTTGCGTTTCTTGGATCGCAGATATCGCTATAATGCCTTTCTGTACATTTTCCATCTCTCACTTTCGTCACACGGCCAGTTAGAATTAAAGTTCCTGAATAGTCAGCATGCAATTCAAAATCAGTCGGCGATCTGGCAAAATGTAGCAAAATCGGTAGTCTCACACACGCACGCACACACACACACACACACACACACACACACACACACACACACACACACACACACACAAC
>NW_012130071.1:2376471-2380615 GCF_000143395.1 Atta cephalotes
ACACACACACACACACACACACACACACACACACACACACACACACACACACACACACACACAAAAATTTATGTACATATGTTCTCAGCGCACCGAAAGCGAGCACATGGGCTTATGCTTGTTTTACAGCGCCTTTGTGTTACAGCGCCTCGCCATGATAAATGAACTTATAGGCGTGGAAAAGTGACGTTTTCGATGATGAAATTTGTGCTGTATGCCATTTCGTGATTATTTACTTAATTGTAAAAATGTAACGTGTCTCGTACTTGTGAAAATTCTAAAAAGTCTTGGGCAGAAACTATAGTTATGGAATTTGATACGTAAAAGCGTATATTTCATTCATTTAAACAGCTGTTCAAATCATATGTTTCTGCCCGAAATTAGGTTCACTTTACCTGCTTTTTATCATTTATTGACTATTAAGGGAAAAAAAGGACAGTTTCTGTCCATTTTTAGGACAGATATTTTAAACCAATCTCATCATTTAGATTTATTCAAATTGTCTTTATTTACGAATGGCTTGCATAAATTTACATTTGTCATTCCTCGCTTCTGACGTCACGATTCAACATGGCTGCCGCGCTTAAGACTCAAGAGTCTTAAGAATACTCATTTCTGCAGCGAGTCGTGTTAGATGAGTTTTGAGAATTTGCGTTGTATTAGTGCTCGCGGTGTTATCCGAATTTTGCGGCACTGCGATTTTGTTTGACTCTCCGCCAGCGAATGATGTCGGATTCTGACGTAGTATTCTCTAAAGATTTTCCGTCGAAATTAAAACCATTCTTTTGGCTCTTTCCATAGCGTTTTATTCCCACTATTTCGTTCCTCCGATAATTAACGATAAAAAGGTCGATAATATAGGTTTGATAATATAAGGTAAAAATCCACTTCACTGCGCTAACAGCTGTCTTTTATCCGTCCAATTTCCGCGTTTTGCCACGTCGCAGAGCTGTTTTCTACTTGGTTAACCGATTTTTTTCATAATGTTCGAACGAGATGGTACCTTTGAGTGTACACATTCACAGATACAACAAATTAGTTTTTCAGCGCTGTGTAAGAAGGTTGTGTGTTGTTTTTTGTTCAAATGATAGAACGCCAGGAGATAGGCTTCTTTTACCGATCGAATGTGTGGCGATTTTTGTCGCACTGTGCGATCCCCCTTTCATCGCGAGAAAAGCCTACGACTGATAAATGTGATTACCTGTTCTCACCTTTTATATGAAGCCGATGGAAAATGATCTACGTGGCACGTTAACGTAATAAGTCGTATTTTTCCTGAGAATATAAATTTCTATTTTTGTACATTTTATTACTCGTATAATGTATTTCTTTATTTATTATCTTGATAAAGTTTCAAAAAATTCTTTCTTCTTTCCATAAATTCTTTTTTTCAAAAGATAAAGATTTTTATATCAAAGATTTATAACTCACTGTTTGACATTGTAATTCTTATAATTTTTTCGTTTAACACATGGATAGCACAGGTTTAAACGTGTTCGTGACAATGAAATAATTCCATTATTCAACTTTCGAGAAAATTTTTTTTTTCGAAAAAAGAGAATTGAATCATAGCTTCATAAGAAAAATTCTTCTAAAATGTTTCTTCTAATTGACTGTTTAGTAAAATATTATTATATAAGCAATTTTTTGTTAATTTTCGAAGATTATATAAGTACAAATCGTTTTGGACAGAAGTACGCTGCTTCATTCGAGTCTTGCGAAATGATTATTTCGTGAACAAGTGCTGTGATACTTCATTTTTATTTGATATTTTGGACTATTTGTCTCGTTCAGTATTATATAATATTACGTGAAGTAAGGAATGACCGAACAAAAAGACGCTAATAATTCGAAGAAGACAGGGTAGATTCACGATTCTGCCAAGATCACAATCAGGTCGCGCAATGACGGAGTATATAGGAAAAAACTGTCAATTTCATATGTTGCTATCGACAACGTATGGACTTAACTCTTATACGAAGATGATATATGTGGAATTGCAAAGAAAAGACGAAAAGATAGCTACGCGTGTTCTAATTCACTATGTGTTAGTGTGTATACGTATATGCGATATGTATATATGTGAAGCGATTAAGGAGGGGGAAGTGTACTCAAACGCTGGATCCGAGAGAAGAGAAGCGTGTTAGAGGAAAGGGGATGGTTGTTCTTTTTCTCTCTCATCCATCATGTTCTAACTCGTTGTCTTCTCTCTCATCCCTTATCTCTCATCCTCTCTTCCACTCGTTGCAGTCCTATACTTATTATTTATTCTATACTTATTATTCTAACTCGTTGTCCTCTGTCTTCTTTCCGTTGGGCTCTCTTCTATGTTTTTTCTTTTTAACATGATTTAATTAAATAGATATATTTACAATTTTTAATGACTTAAAAATTAATTAATATTTTTAATAATATGATAATATTTTTAATAATATAATCTAATAACACTAATTAATAATTATATTATAAATGATAATAATTTTTAATAATGTAGTACAAAAATGATCAAGCGCGCTTTCTTATCAACTAATTCAATACTTGAATCATATTATTGAACAACTATCATTATTGATAAATTTTTAATTGTAAGGATAGGGGAAAAAAATTAAAATGCATTAAAAAAAATTTCATACTTTATTTTTTAAATTTGATACATTTTTTCTGGCGCTGTCATCAGTTATATATTTTAAATACATTATGTAACGCACAATTTTTAACATGTTTTCCACATCATACAATATTAATAATATCAAGATTTTGATATAAAGAATCTAGTATATCTTCACACATATATCTTCGTAATCAGCATCCAGCTCAATTAATCGAGTCGTTTCTATCAAGTACACCAACCAGCCATTCGCATTTTTCATGTTCTTTAATGTATACGACAGCCTTATTGTCGTTATTCTCTTCCGCATCAATTACAGTCACGCCTTTTGAATCATCATATCCACATTATTTAATCGTATTAAATCTCAAAAACATTAAGTTTCCGATAATATTGAATCAAATTAAAAGATTTGAAAATCTCAACGACATCTCAATCAATATATATTGCATCGAGAAGCAAAAAGAAATTCTTCCATGGCTCATTGATATGAAGAGGGACAAGCATGTCTATTGTACGTGCAGGATTTGCACGACGATAATATAGGACACTTTGCGTGGATTAAGGATCTGTCCCGCCTTGTGAGTTTGTAACTCAGCAAAAAAAAAACAAGAAATACTTTTGCGATCGATATATATTATATATATTTAATATAAAAAATTACAAATTAATATTTTCACTAACATTTTTTGGAAAAATAATAATTTATGTTATTTTCCAGATGCTTATACTATTTTAGCTCGAGTGCAAAATTGCAGATCCACACAGTAGACTGTAGAAAACTTAATAATTGCGCGATCCGGCTACTTAGTGAGCAACTATAACAAATGATTAAGCAACCACTGCAAGAAGGAGCGCGTCCCGTTCATAGTTTACGTTGATCTATAGAATGCATCCTAGAGAAGATGGAGATAGACATGGAAACATCCAGCTACGTATCAGCAACGTCGGGTGTTTAACTTAACATGTCACATGTGGAAACATACGTCAATTACATGTTATATGATTGTTAATTATTTCTATTAATTTATGGCTTCTGTACACTGGACGTGGAAACGCTTGCCCCGTGAATAAAATGCAATGCAGTAATCAATGAACATGTTAGGAGTTGTAAACTTATTGGTTACGCATTGCATTTTGCGTGCGGCAAGTAATTCTGCGTCCAGTGCGGAAGCCATTAGGAATTAGTTCGTTGAAATATTTGTTTTTCATTGCCGCGTGACAAGATTTTTCAAATTTTATAATCAACTTTCATAATTTTTTGGAATATTTAGATTAAAAAAATTCGTTGAATATTGTGAAAAAAAATGAAATAGAATGCTTGGAATTTGTTATTACCATTTCATTAGTTAAGAATAAAATTAGTTAGAATGTAATCTATTTTGTATAAACATATATTTTATACTTTATGCATACTTGCATAAAGTATAAAATATATGTTTATACATATGTAAAATTAAAAAAATATATATCTGCATATAAAATTTATAATTAAGTATAAAATATAATAATTATAACATAAAATATATATTATTA
>NW_012130071.1:2381160-2390940 GCF_000143395.1 Atta cephalotes
CGGCGGGTGGGATAGGACTTCCCATTTCAACGTTTCCAAGTATGTCTTGATCACTTTCGTAACATGGGGTCGAGCATTGTCATGCTACAAAATCACTTTATCGTGTCTCTCGTTGTATTGCGGCCGTTTATCTTTCAATGCTCGGTTCAAACGCATCAATTGCGTTCGATATCGATCGCCTGTGATTGTTTCAGTCGGTTTTAACAGTTCATAATACACTATGCCGAGCTAGTCCCACCAAATACAGAGCATGACCTTGGACGTCAAAATCACTGTTCTTGAAGCGTTGAAACCACTCACGACACGTTCTTTCACTAAGTGGCCTCACCATAAGTATTTGAGAGCATTCGATGGGCCGCAGATTTCTTCATATTGAAGCAAAAAATTAAAACCTCCCGCAAATGACGAGAATTTGGCTCGTAAACTGACATTTTCAATCGAGAATAACTTTATGATGCAGACACAAATCGACTAATGTTTCTATGGGGTTATGTTGATAGATGCCCAAGTTTATTGTATGACATCTATGATCTATTTATTTCGACCACCACTTACCGCTAAAGCCATCTATAGGAAAACGGCGGGAGCAAAGTTGTACACCTAATACATTTTATAGATTCATTTAAATTTCTCAGTTTAGAAAAATTATCATCGTATCTCGATAAAGATAAATTGAAAATTACGTGGTCAGAATTTTTTAATCAGCACGGAGGATTTCGATCTTCTCACGTAAAGATATATTTCCGTATGAGTATACAGGATGTCACCAAAATCCAGACAAATCGAACAATTCCTTTAAAGAAAATGTTTTTAATGAAAAATTAAATATTACAAAAAATCCTTTCACATGGCACTTGAAGGATCCTGTAGAGCACATTATTCGATATATCGCCCAGCGTGACTGATGGCCTCTATTCTCGGTCTGAAGCGTTCGCACGCACGCTATAATGTTGTGTCGACGAATATAATGCTACCTCAATAACGGTCCTTAATGACGTCATATTGAGATGCCGAGACTTGTTTGTGACACTTTCAACTACGCTCCATACATAGTAATCCAAGGGATTTAAATCTGGGCTATTGGGGGCTCCAAAATGGAAGCCGAGATGAACAACTCGGCTTATCTTGGTAGCTTCAGAGAGTATTTGTCGTATTTTAATGTGTAGGGGAGTTCTTTGTAAGTTGGACATCTTTGTAGGTTGGACACCCCTTGACATTTCGAATATTTGCAGTGGAACTAAAACTCCGACTGTCATCGTCTTTAAAATATTAGGTGTACAATTTGCTTCCGCCGTTTTTTTCCGAAATTCGAGGCTTTATTGTAAAAAACTGGTTATACATTTATGATTCAAAATATTGTCCATCGCTAGCCACTTCTTTCTCCCATCTTTCGGGTAGCGTACGAATCCCGCGTCGAAAAAACTGGTCATCTTTTGAGGCTATCCACGAATCGATCCAATTTTTTACTTCTTCATAAGACCGGAAGTGCTGGTCTGCCAGGTCGTGTGCCATTGATCGAAACAAGTGATAGTCAGAGGGAGCAACGTCTGGAGAATACGGCGGGTGGGGTAGGACTTCCCATTTCAACGTTTCCAAGTATGTCTTGACCACTTTCGCATCATGGGGTCGAGCATTGTCATGCTGCAAAATCACTTTATCGTGTCTCTCGTATTGCGGCCGTTTGTCTTTCAATGCTCGGTTCAAACGCATCAATTGCGTTCGATACCGATCACCTGTGATTGTTTCAGTCGGTTTTAACAATTGATAATACACTACGCCGAGCTGGTCCCCAAATACAGAGCATGACCTTGGACGTCAAAATCACCGTTCTTGAAGCGTTGAAACCACTCACGACACGTTCTTTCACTAATAGCGGCTTCACCATAAGTATTTGAGAGCATTCGATGAGCCTCAGCCGCAGATTTCTTCATATTGAAGTAAAAAATTAAAATCTCCCGCAAATGACGAGAATTTGGCTCGTAAACTGACATTTTCAATCGAGAATAACTTTATGATGCACACAAATCGACTAATGTTTCTATGGGGTTATGTTGACAGATGCCCAAGTTTATTTGTATGACGTCTATGATCTATTTATTTCGACCACCACTTATCGCTAAAACCATCTATAGAAAAACGGCGGAAGCGAAGTTGTACATCTATATATATATATATACATATATATATATATATTAATTTATGTTCGTGAATCATTCTATTATTCGTATATACAATAGTTAAACACGTATGGTGATTTGTGGGACACACATACCCATAACGATTATTAGGCAACGTTATGGCGGCATGGCGATAACTCGTACATTTACTTTCTAATTTTTACGAAGGATTTTCTCAACAAACGGTAGATATAAGAATTTTAGAGTGACGTTTTTATTTATCACAAAAAATTTAAATTAACCTAAAATAACAGTCACTCACTTTTCAATCCGAAAAATATAAATTTGCAAAGTTAAGTGATGGTTTGATTAAAGCGACGGTTTGATTAATGTGACGATTATTAGGCCCACTACCTTAAATGCACTTTTGAGAATTTGAATTTTTATGACTCATAGTGTTCCAGTCTTTCCTATGTATGTTCATGTATATTAATATTCATGTATACAAAATTTTTTCTGAAAAATTAAAAATAAATTTCTTAAATTTATAGTAACGTATTTTAAACCTGCAGGATAATTTTACATGATTGTTACTTCAAATAAATTTAATCTCTCTTTGTTATATAAATTAATAAAAGCGAATTGCATCTCACAATTCGTAAAATTTTACGAAATTGCTTTTTATTGCTTTTTTTATTATTTATTTACTTATTTACTTATTTTATTGCTACCTATTAATTAACTCAACTCATAGCATACAAGATACCGTTGAGTTTTCATGAGTCATAAAGATATTAGGTGGTTATGTATATTTTTTGGTCCTAGTGAACTATTTCAAACTTGAATTATTGAAAGCGTTCAATATACAATAACAGATACGAATACACACTTTTTTAAAATTTCTTTCTACACTTAATAGTTGGCCAAGTTATATATTCATTTACTAAAGCAACTTTGCTTTAAGAGGTCTTAAGTTATAAGTCGAAAGAGATTAAATGACAATAATATCTGCCTTTAAACTGTTTTTATGCAGTCTTTAGGCTTTAATCGTTAGACTTAAACGAATTGAGTTGAATTAAAACTCAATTCTTAAATCTAAAATCATAAGTCTAAAATCATAAGTTCTATGCTTAATATATCGTCACTTATAACTTATAACTTATGAGGTTAAAAGGACTTAGCCATAAACAAAGTTGGCAGTAACATGTTATTTTGTTGATCTTGTTATAATAACGATTGATAATGACATTGTGAATTTTTTATGATGATAATATCAAAGTTAGAAAAATCGATCGTTACTTGTAATGAGTTAAAAAAGTCATTCGTTATTGAAAAAAATAATTCCTTTTTCCATTAATTTGTAATGCGTTATCTTTTCACTCACGTTATTGTAACGAGTAATGTTACACGTTACTCGTTACTTACTACTTGTTTTAATAAGTAACGCATAATGATGATAAATTACTTTTCAAAGTGACTTTTCTAACCTTGGCACAATCTTAGCATTTAGTTAGTTAGCGTTATCGTCATAAAAAAATTGCAACATCGTCATCAAATTGTTTACTATAAAAAGTAAGGACAAAATAACCGAAAAATAATGTTTGCCAACTCTGGCCATAGGTTATAGGACGCAATCTGTAACCTATAATTTGTACACAGTACAATAGAATGGATTTTTACGTAAAAATGAATTTTCAATGTAAAAATGAAAATAAAAGGAATAATCTTCAATAACTTTGATCTTAACAAATGTTATCCAGGGCATGATTCTGAACAACATTCAAGAGGTAATCATCGATCGGACATCTTGAGTAATATTAATGGTAGTGGTACTACAACTTTTCAGTATTAAAACTCTTAATGAAAAATACTTAATGAAAATAAATTTTATTGTAGCGATTTGAAAAACTTTTGATCGGCTATTAGATTCTGGAATCAAAATTAAGATGTCCAATTTAAAAAAAATCGATGTAACCTTGATCAGACATTGGCGATGCCACCCAAGGTCAAATTGATAAGATCATTTAATAAATTAGTAAATCTTTAGATTAGGGGATCTGCCAATGATCTTGATCTTGACATATGTTGTTAAGGTCATGATCCTGAGTAACCTTCAAAAGTTTTAGCCGTTCGTTAAAAAGTTATTAATAACAAAAGTTTTAAAAATAACATATTATTTTTTCTGCTACATATATGATATTAATTATGTCTTCCTTTGTTTAGAAATGTTGGACTTTCCATGTATGAAGCAACTTTTCCTACCTTCCATCGTCAAATCGCTCGTTATCAGTTAAAGAATTATTATTAATAAAGTAAGTTTGAAAAATAACGTTTTATTCTGCTATGTGAATAATACGAAATTTTCGAACACATGGTTAGGTTATTATATACTTATGTTTCTTAGTTGGGTTAGGTTATTATATACTCATGGATACTCTCACGACTTTGTCGTGATATGGGAATTCACTCCAAGCCATTCCCCGTCCCGGTGGCGCCGTCAGCATTTGTTGGCGGGGCGGTCGGGCCTGGGTGTCGACTCAGGAGTGCTCATTGTCCTGTTCAGATTTCTCCGTAAATTCGGTGGAGTCTATATACTGGATCTAATATTCCAGTAGGGATGGGTCTTTTGAGGCTTGCTCCCAGTGTAGGGAATAGCAACCTTGATTGCAAACGTCCGGCAATCTATCAAGAGGAAGATTATTCCCTTCGCGGGTGTTCCCACTCGGTGATCTGCTGGGTAATCTCAGCCTGTAATGGACCGTAGGAGAAAATGGAGACCTTAGTCTCGTTTACGTAGGTGTTTTTTTTCCATTAATGGAAAGATTGTATTATATACTTTGTTGATGGTGTGCGGAAGAGATCATGTATCTTATTAATGTTGTTGGCCTCGGTGAATCTGCTCTCGGTTCTCGTGGTGCACTGGTATTGTTGTCGCCACCCATCTCGAAAGAGATGGAGTTGGGTGCCTTGTCGCGACGTATTCTATCCTGTCCATCATAACTGTCCGATTATAACTGGTTTCCGTTATTTCTGGGTCGCCCTATTTCCGAGCGAAAATCAGAGATGATCCTGAGGGCGGATTTGCCTGTGTATTGCTAGAGGCAGAGATGCCGTTCTAATCACCAAGGTGACTTCTCTGATTGGCTGATTTGAGGACTCGGTCCTCGTACACTTGTAACTATAGGCCTAGAGTGCAGCTGGTTGCACCCCTGTGGATGAATTTTCCGCCTTGCTGCAGCGGTAGAAGAGAAATGGGGGAAGATTAAGCTGCGTATAGTCTAAGTTTAATAATGTGTGAGTTAGTTCCGTAGAGAGTTTTGCTAAATATTTTCCCTACATCATAGAAGTATGATGTAGGGAAGTTTCTTGATCTAGAGACCTGGGATCGTGGGAATTTCTGGGATATGATCAGAGGAGGATACTCAAATAATTGAAACATAACAGCATACTTGTTGTTGGGTGATCGAATAGGTATAAGCCATATAGGTAAGACCGGAGGCGAGTCGGGAATTTGTCGATGAGCTTCCTGACCGAGGCGATCTCTGGCACTAGAATAGTTATAATAAACATAAAAATATTAGATAGTATGAATAAACCGTTGGATGCCTGACCTTTTGATTATGAAGACGATAAACTACATAGACCTGATTTCAAAGCTTGTTGTCCAAAAAAGTGTAGGCAGCGATGAAGAAAAGGAGGAACTTCCTAGTCGAATGTCTACGATAAGTTCTCGTCTCCATCTCTACGATAAATTCTTGTCAACAAAACAGAAAACTGCGGTGGAGGAAATTACTTATCTCTTCCCACAGATGTCACCGAAATCAATTATGGCGAAGATTCTCAAAGTCCTTAATTTAGTCGAGGAGGCGGAGAAGAGGACCATTATCATAAAGGGAGATCTCAAACGCCAGATAATAGTTACGGTTAATGTGGCAAAGTTGACTGTGCAAAAACTCCGATGTTACGAGGGCACATGGACAAGGCAATGAAAAGTCTCGCGCTGGAACGCGAGATTGTGACGCTGCATAGGGAGATGAACGAGCTTCACTTTGATTGTAACTTCCTTGAGAATGAAGTAGTCTTAGACTGAGGCGCGCTATGGAGAAAATAAAGACCTGTGGTAGGAAGAAATACTGTGATGATATTCCTTCTCGCGAGATGACTCTCCCTACTTCATTGACAGAGGAATGTGGAGCCACAAGATTCTCAATCAAGGAAGTACTTTACTGAGACAGGAACAGAGATGATAAGTCCCCGTTATTGAGAAACCTTTCCTACCGGCGTATCGCCCAACATTGAACGACATACACAAGAGAATCAATGGATTCTACTACGATCTCTAAATGGGTGGAAAGGGTCAAATTATCATGGTTTCGGGCGCTGAGAAGACGGAATGTGATTTGAAGATCGACATCGATGATAAATGGCCTCCCTGTCTGATCCGGACGGGGGGGAAACATAGACTACTGTGACGACAAAAAAAAGACAAAGAAGAGTAAGAGGAAAAAAAGCAAATTGAACTTGGTGAGGAGACTGTGCCGCTGGTACACTTCAAAGGCTGCTTCCCGAGGCGGCACTTCACTGAGGATGTGGGCAGTACCTAAGATTAATAATAGGATAAACGCCCCGTGGACGGAATCCGGGGAGTGGATGGAGGACCGAGGCAACCTCGGGAGCGACTGACGGCCCACGACGCCCTCCAGCCTGCGGCGCTCGCATTCGAGCCCTTAGGACAGCGGCAGATGCAACGTGGCTTAGATGCAACATGGGAGGACCGATTTATGCAGAGGCGGTAGGAGAAGTGAGAAAAAATATTTCGCTAGATGATATGGGCATCATCAACATTAAAATCAGGAAGGCACAAGGACGATTGATTGAGATCTCGGATGAGGGAGCAAGTGAGAAGACTGATATTTTGGTTGATTGCTTAAGGACAATTTTCAAGGATCAAAAGAAAATCAGGATTATGAGACCAATTCGAAGAGCAGAATTGCGCCTTATCGACATCGATCAGTCGGTAGACGCGGATAAGTCAAGAAGACAGTTGCTGAGGCGCAACCGTCGCAAAGTTTAGGACGGATCCTTTGCGCATTGGCCGTGGTGGGCTCAATGCCATATGAGTTCAGTGTCCGGTATACTGCGCGGACAAGTTCTTAGTAACAAGCCGTATATGTCTTGGTCGGTGGCTCGCGTGATTCCTCGCATGATGAGGCGAAAATTGCAGTGCTTTCGGTGCTTGCGATTGGACATAACTGCGGATTGAACATAACTGACCGACCTAACTGCCAGAACCTGATTAATAGAAGCAATAACTGTTTCAACTGCAGGGAGTGGCTATGACTCTCTCCCAAGACTCAGCGGGATGATTAAAGCACAATACACACAACTTCTCATCTCCAAATCACATACCTCCGAATTGATGCTCTCAGGACAGCTGAACACTGTGGTGGCGAACATGGAATTGACGGTATTAAGACATCCTGGAGCTGCTGATCCTTTCGGCGCCTTGATCCCTTTGTTAGAGATTCTTTGGGGCCGGAGTCAGGGTCGGCTCCTTCTAAGTAAGTTATATTGACATAGCATAGCCACGAGTTGGTGCCCAAAAGGCTAAATGGTTCTTGTGTGACAAAAATGGAATTGACGCTCATCTACGTCAGTAGCATACAAGAAAGGCTTCAGGCCGAATGAGTTCAGCTCAACTACTGGTCCACGCAGATTCTAACTGGGCATGATAACTTCCATGCAAAACTCTCACAGTTAGGGCTTATGGAAAATAGCTCATGCAAATGTGCTAAAGAGGACACAGTCTGGCACCTCATTTTAGAGTATCCGGAATTCGAGACGCAAAGAATTGCGTTGCGAGATATAATTCTTCTTCATAACGAGTGGAAACTGTCTGAAGCAATATAATTCTTAGTACCAATCGCCGAAGCATTTCAAACACTCATCAACTTCATTAAAAGAATCATATGAAAGCAAAAAGAGAACTGTTCACTAGGACAGGAGGCTGATGCCCTGGAAATGGTGTGTAGAGCTCAGTTAAGGGAGACCTGCCTCTCATCACAGGAGTATCTCTGACAGAGCAAGTTCATATCTCGTCACGGTAAATACACGCGCCACTTAGTTTAGAAAAATATACTGACACTAATACTTTTATTACAGGGCGTGTGTCTGGGGACGAAACGCAAATGAGTGGGCCTCCCCATGGTTTCCACATTCGTGGGAGCGAGACACATCGAAAACTCAGGATTCGAGACGTGTCGTGGCGAAACTGTTCATTCCTGCAGAGATGCCCTGCAGACACTGCTGAGTTTTTCCATTGCCCTTCTCGAGCGACTTTGCTAGATAATAGAATAGTAGTCTGTCGCATATATTTTTGTGGATGAGGTGGCACATTCGCTCCGTCTTCGGGACGGGGCCGACTAACATTAACTGCTTCAACGCGGTAAAGAAGGTCACATTATGATTAACTGCAGAGATACTCTATACTCTGAACTATAATACTGTCCGGTTTGTTTTACGAGAAGCCTATCCTCGAATCATAGAGCCAATATAAAGGGTTACGCACTTTACAATGGCGCATCGTTGTACGCATTACATGTGAAGAGAAAGGGACTGAAGAACGATTATATTACTTGAGACTGGTCGGAGAGCCCCAGAAAAGAAATTCGATCGTATGATAGAAATTAGCGACGGCGAATTTAGCACAGATAAACATTAATTGCTCTAAACATTAATCCTCGCAAGATTTTATTGCGAGAGTATGTGAGAAATTAAAAATCGGCTCGTTGCTATCTCCGAACCGAATTTTGTGCCCGATGATAGCAGATGGATATCTTCTACGGACAATTCTATTTCTGCAGTGACAATATGGCAATTTGTCGAAGTCTCATGCTCGCCGTTTTGGAGAAGACTTTTTGGAGACTTTGGAAAGGAACCCATGGGGCATTCCCTACAAAATAGCTTTAAAGAAACTATATGTTGGGGCATCGTCCATCGTGGAGTCTCTTCCCTGAAATTGTTAGTAGAATTGTAGAGATCCCCTTTCCCACGTCGATGAAAAGCCGAATCGAGTTCAGACGGAAGATTTATCAGTGAGGTGAAATCATAGAAGCCTCTTCCAGACTTAAGCTGAGGAGAGCTTTCGGCTTCAACGATATTATTGGATGGATTGTGAAGGAACGGAACACCTTGCCCTCCCCCCTCTCCCTCCTATGAAGATGTTTCACAGCATGTTTCAGGGAGAGGTGATTCCCCAGAGAATGAAAAAAACGAAGTTGGACTTTTTAAGAGACCAGATAAGCCGAATCTTTCCCCGTCCTTGTACAGACCTATTTGTCTGTGAGAAACTCTTCGGGAAACTCTTCGAGCGGATTATCGTGCGGAGATTGCACGCCATATAATGTTAATGTATAGTTGTAACATATCTGTTGAAAGATATTGTGAAAGAGGCGGAACACCGCCTAAAAAAAATATAATTAATGTTAAATATAGTAGTAATATACAAATGAAGAACTTATACGGCGTTCGAAGATCCGAATGTGGAGGGACCTTTTGGAGACTTTGGAAAGGAACCCATGGGGCATTCCCTACAAAATAGCTTTAAAAAAATGATAATAACTTGTTTTTAATAATACTATTATATTTTTAATAATACTGTTAA
>NW_012130071.1:2392397-2397211 GCF_000143395.1 Atta cephalotes
GATAAGAGACATTCCCTGAAATTCCTCAAAAAATGACGTAATAAGATTATATTAAATAAACTACAAAGTACAAATAAAAGTAATGTTATTCAGCAGAAATAGAACAATAAAATAAGATACAAAGAATTACTAGAAGAAAAGATATAGACTTTATCGACAAAAAATTGTAAAAAATTATAAAAAATGTTCAGATTAAAAAATTCCGTATAAAAAAATTCCACAAAAAAACTTTTTTTAAAAAGTTACAATAAAATTATCTATAAATTCTGAAAATTTTTGAGAAAGCTTTTATGATTAGAGCGATATTGCAATTGTTGAAATGAAATCGAAAAAAATCGATTCGACCTTTGAACGAAAATATTCAAAATATAAGACAAATTTATATCAAAAATATTAAAAATACATCAAACTCTCATTGCATTCTCTACATATGAATTTTTTATCACTCGAAAATGTTGAAATTTCGATGCAAGTTTCGAATCGACAACTTTTTCATCATAACAATTCCATCATAACGACATCGAAACGACGTCTTTTCGAGGAACTATTTCTGACTGGGGAAACATTTCTTATGATAGCATTCTCACGCAATATCTATCTTCAGTGTTATGCCGATGACACTCTCTTAGTTGTGATGGGTCCCTCATTCGAAGATGCACGTATTAGGGCAAAGCTCTATTTATAACGGGACTACATTTATTATAAGATCAATCAAGCGGCTTGGTCTGAAGATCTCTATAGGCAAAACGGAGACTGTAACATTTACGTCAGGGAATATACGGATGCGGTTCTCCAGGTTGGAGGGATGAGAATCATAATAAGATCCACCATCGAGTACTTAGACTTGACTCTTGATTCAAGGTGGACTTTTCGCGATCATTTCCGCCTGTTTCTGCCGAAGACCTAGAGAATAGCACTAAATAGACTGACCGCTAATGTTGGCGGTTTTAATGAGCGGAAAAGGCGCATGTATGCTACGGCGGTTGTCCGTGGTATATTAGGACGTGCCCATTTGGGTCCAAATGGCGGCGAGCGACCGTGATATAAGAGAAATGTATATCGATTGCAGCGGCAACTCGCACTCGTAATACGGACATCGAACAGTATCTCACGAAGCGACGGCCATCCTGGCAAAAATGATTCCCTTTAAATATACATCGGACCGATATAGAAGAATGTATTTTCAGCGTCGCGAAATATTAGCCAGGGATGGCTTCGTGGAGCCAAGGGTTTATACAACGTTGCGTGAAATCAAAATGCGACAATCGACTGCGAAGTGATAGGAGCACCTGCTCGGACTCCCTCCTCCCCCCCGAACGCGGCAGTCCATGGAGTGTTGACTCATTGCTTAGATGCATGGATGGAGAGAACGCACGGTGACTTTACAAAATTATTCAGATCCTTACAGGCCACGGTGTTTTCGAATCGTATCTCTACGAGATAAGTCGGAGAGTGCCCGGTCTGCTGGCATAGTCGGGCAATCGTGGACACTGCAGCGCATACGCTTCTGGACGGTACAATGAGATGCGGTACTGAATATGCGGAGGATCTACAAGGCCGTTGTGAGAGCCATCATGTGCTCTCAGGATAATTGGAACATCTTTGCAAAATTTTGTGAGATTATGATGAAAAGAAAGGAGAAAGGTGAATGTGTTAGGTAGAGAATAGATATCCAATATCTTGCATTCCTTCCTTCTCTAAACTAGGACTTTGAAGCCCACATCAAAACATACTTTATACAAGCTGCGGATTTTGTATATGGTGCGTCCGCGCGCTGGGCGTGCGGACCTGACATCTGGGTTAAATAGACTTAAGTTTAAGGATTCATGTTAGGTCTAGATCCGCGTCGATGCATAGTTTATACGAGATGTGTTAAAGAAAGTGACTTTTCAAATTTCGCGGAATACGTACATTCAATTTTCGAATTTTTTTTTATTATGTTGGTACACATGTCCCCAACATATGTTGAGATTATCAGCTGTTTTGCATGTTTAGTTTGTTTTTCACAGATATAAAAGTTAGACGTATTTTGGTGTGCTTGGCGATTTTTTGCTATCGAAAAAAATGGATCAAAGAATCTGTATTAAATTTTGTGTGAAAAATAAAATGAGATGATAAAATGAAGTGTTCTAACGTACTTAAAATGTTGACTGCGGCATTTGGCGAGTTTACGTTGAACAAAAAAAATGTTTACAAGTGGTACAAGCTCTTCACAGAAGGCCGAGAAGATGTTAATGCCCGCCCTGGACGCCCCAGCACGTCAACAACCGATGAAAACGTTGAAGAAGTGAAGAAAATTGTTATGGAGAATCGTCGAATCTATTAGAGAAGTTGCTGAGAATGTCGGCATATCGGTTGGCTTATGCCATGCAATTTTTTCGCATGTTTTGGGCATGAAACGTGTGGCAGCGAAGTTTGTTCCGAAATTGCTAAATTTTGACCAAAAGAATTGTCGCATGAGCATTACTCAGGAGCTGTTGAATGACGTCAACGACAATCCAGATTTGCTCAAAAGGGTCATAACTGGTGACGAAACATGGGTATATAGTTATGACGTCGAAACCAAAGTCCAATCATCCCAATGGAAGCAGCCAGAAGAGCCAAGACCGAAAAAAGCACGCCAAGTTAGGTCAAATGTGATGATTTTGCTCACTGTTTTCTTCGATTACAATGGCGCGGTGCATTGTGAGTTCTTGTCACAAGATCGTATGGTCAATAAAGAATATTATCTTGAAGTTACGCGCCGTTTGCGTGAAGCAATACGAAAAAAACGCCCGGAATTGTGGAACAACCAGTCATGAATATTGCACCACGATAATGCGCCAGCTCACACGTCGTTGCTTGTTCGTGATTTTTTTGACCAAAAACAACACCATAATCATGCCTCAACCACCGTATTCATCGGACTTGGCCCCCTGCGACTTTTTCTTGTTCCCAAAACTGAAAAGACCCATGAAAGAACGGAGATTTGCCACGATTGAGGAGATAAAGACCACATCGCTGGAAGAGCTCAAGGCCATACCAAAAAGCGCATATCAGAAGTGTTTCGAGGATTGGAAAAAGCGCTGGCACAAGTGTAATATCTGAGGGGAATTACTTTGAAGGGGACAAAATAAATAGTGATGAATAAATAAATATATTTCGAGAAAAATAAAAAGTCACCTTTTTTTTGAACACACCTCGTATATAGGATTTATCGGGTGATAAGGGGCATTACTCCGAGATCGAGGGGCGCCCTGAAGAAATGCAAGTCACTGCGATTCCGGGGCATTCTCTTGTAAGAAGCGGTAGTGCAAAAGGAGCGTTTTTTTAGCGTTTCTTTTAGCGTGATGGGCAATGACGCCCGCTGACCCTCCTTATGAGGAGGATTTATCAAATCTTGCACTCAGGGGACCGGGCGTCTTCCCATTATCCAGCTAAGTTCTTTCTTGGAGAATCCCAATTGATAGACTATGTGAAGATTTTTCTCCTCTTTCGCAAAAAAAAATACCCATGGGTATATAGATTAACCCTAACCTAACTTAACTTAACTATGGTACATGGGTATATAATAACCTAAATTGTTTTGCAATGAGATGTCATATTTAAAAATTTTTTTTGTTAATAATTAAAAATTTTTTTGTTAATTTTTAACGAGCGACGGCTAAAACTTGTTGGAAATCTCATTCAGAATCATGACAACATATGTCACAGTCAAAGTCTCAATTAGGAGGGGAGGGGTCTTCTAATCTAAGAATTTACCAATAGATCTTTTTAAACATTACAATTTTTGTCTAAAACATTTTTCAAAGATGTATACTTTCTGAAATATTAAGCCGGCCCGGAACTTTTGGCGGACACTATATATTTAATAGTACAAAATTACCTTTTTAAAAGAGGTGAAAAAAGGCGCTAAGAAAATGTGTTTCTCGAATAAAACCTAAATATCCAACTTAATTAATAGTAATTTGAATTTTTCTTCAAAGATATTTTTTTATTAAAGATCTTTTCATTGCAACCCAAGTAATAGCAACTTTAATTCTCTGTCAAAAATTATTACTCCTTGAAAAAAAACTAATGTATTAAATAAAAAATCAAAATCCAGATAGTCTTGATTGATCAAGATAAATTCTGTTAAATTAAAAAGTAAAACAAGTAGTATTACCTGTTGTTTATTTACTTAATTCTAATGATATGTATAATTTGTATAAAAGATTTGATTATCAATAAAACTGGCACCAAGTTAAATTCCACATAATTTTATGTATCATTCGTAAAAAAGATTTGATATCAACAATTGGCTCGAAGTTAAATCCCATATAATTTGGATATCAAATTAAATAAATAATATCAACTTTAATGATATCATTCATATAAAAGATTTGATATTAACAACTGGCGTCAATTTAAATCTCATACTAATTTAAATAAAGAATACAATCCATAATTGCGTTATCTTGTCCAAGTGTTATCACAAAAAGTTAAAGAGGTAAACATTTGACGCTGCTGGATCGAAAATAAAAATTATAAAAGTAATTCAAAAATTATAATAATAAAAAAATAAATAATAAAAGATAATTATAATTTTAATGTAATAATGAATTTAGTATGAATGTTTTTTTTTACACTGAATAAAAATAAAATCTGTTTCTTTTTTCTTTTTTATAATACAAGTTATAAATCCAAGTTTATTTATCTTAGACTTAAATCTAATAGTTTGCATAACTTTCGTAACTTATACGACTGTTAATACAATATATATATATATATATATATATATATATATATATATATATATATATAATATATACGTAGTAGTATATATATATATATAT
>NW_012130071.1:2397472-2424936 GCF_000143395.1 Atta cephalotes
ATATATATATATATATATATACAAATATCTAGCGTAGATATATATATATATATATATATACATATATACATCTACGCTAGATATTTTTACTGTTATGGAAACATTTCTCATTTTTTTTACTTTACATTTATATTTTTTTAGCACTATACCGTAGTCTAGCAGCGCCAAGTGTTTACTTCTTTAACTTTTTATAGTACACTTGAATAGACAAGATAACGCATTATAGATTATATATTCTCTATTTAATTTGGTACTTAATTTGCGATTTAAGATGGCGCCAGTTGTTGATATCAAATCTTTTATACGAATTATATCATTAGAGTTAAGTAAACAAAAGGTAATACTATTTGATATTGTTTTACTTTTTAATTTAATAGAATTTACCTTGATTAAGACTATAGCATCTGAGTTTTAATTTTTCATTTGATACATTAGTTTTTTTTCGAGGATAATAATTTTTGACAGAAAATTAAAGTTGCTATTACTTGGGTTGGAATAAAAAGAGCTTCAATAAGTATCTTTAAAGAAAAATTAACACTATTATTAATTGAATTGAATAATTAGATTTTATTCGCGAAGTACATTTTCTTAGTGCCTTTTCTTATCTTTTTTAAAAAGGTAATTTTGTATTGATATTACATATTTTATAGTAATAAGTGTCTTCTTATAAACAGTTTACCTTATATAAGAATATTCTTGAAGAAAAATTAAAACTATTATTAATTGAATTATACACTTAGGTTTTATTCGAGAAACACGTGTATTCTTAACGCCTTTTTTACTTTTTTTAAAGTTTAAGTTTGTACTGATTATTTTAATTTTCAATACTATATTTTTATTAATCATCTGTGAACACTTGAAATCTACGCGTATAAAAATGGGCCTTCCAATTGATTGACAAGTCATGTTCTCTACCTTTTGCCGCTATTATGCACAGAATGAAAAGAAAGAGATCAAACTCGAGGATAAAAATGAGCTCGAAACATGGTGTCGGATAATGAAAAATCGGGAGGATGCGATTTTCCTGCTGTTGCAGGAAAAGCATATATTACATGATAACGCGTATAAAATACATATGTACGTTTTATTTTTAATGAAATTCCAATTTGTATAAAATTTAATTTAATTTGATTAAATAGTAATGCATCAATATTTATTAAAAAATACATACATTTATGCATAGTCATAAATTATCTTCACATTATCATTTTTTAACTTACATCAAAAAACTTTGAAATAAAAAAGAATAAAACGAGACTTGAACAACTTTCTTTCTCAGAATATATTCTACGTATGAAAATAAACTTTACAGAATTACAGGAAAAATATTTATCAAATCTTCTAAATTGACAGTTTTCTCCGAGCGTTCGAATTTTGTTCTTCCATACAGCGCTTTTCCGAAGTCATATTTCGACTCCATTTTTTCGTGACCAGAAGCTTAAGTTTGGTCTCTTTCTTTTTAGTTCGTGATGCAATGGCTCATCTTGCTTTTTTCCATCATGCACGTGATAACGCATGATAAGGGAAAAGTGGGAATAGTTGCCGTAGTAGTTACTATGGAGCTATAGCTATCAATAACTACCCTAACACTCTTCCTCGATCACTTATTAAGTGATAACGCAAGCTAGAAATTGGATCCACTTTATTTCCCCTTCTGTCAAGAAGTATGCGATTTTACACGCAAAGTATATAATATCTATCTGCATAACTTAAGACCATGGCACACAAAAAACTTTAGTAATAATAAGTAATAATAAGTGAATTATTAACTAATCACAGTAGAATCCGGCAGCTATCATTTGACGGTTATCTGTGACTCTATTGCCATTTCAAAAATTACAATTTGTAATTGCAGAAAAATAGTTCCTTTTAATTTGCAAAGTTTGCCTCTGTAGAAAATTATCCCTCTCCCCGCGTCTATTTTGTAGAACTCCAATAGAATAATCGATAAATTTCAAATATTCTCTTTTGGCATACAAAATAAAAAAATATAAAATTTTTTTGTATAGCCTACATATCCCTACCGATAGTGTTAATATGTAATGTGTAATATGTAATGTAATATGTAATGAGAAGCATTCTAAAATATTTAAGAATATAATACAATTGCTGTTTCATAATGTCCCCATTTTTTTGAATAATCATTCAATAAAATTTATGCCAGGTGTCCGAACTTCCAATGAGTGTTAGTAAAATTATGCATAGAATAGTTAAAATTCTATTTTAACATTTTGTTGTAATTATTTACCTGTTCACGTAAGTGAACTCCTCATTGAGATTATAAATGGATAATTTATGAAGAATTATTGTCTCGTTTTTCTGAAATTGTTTTGAAACAGTATAAAAGTTTGTAGTAAAATTGAAAATTTTATACTCAATAAGATAGCATTATTTCGATATATTATTATTATAAATATATCGATATATTATTATTATTATAAAGAAAATTTCGATATATGTAATTTTATTATTGCAAAATTGATACTTATGTTTATTATTCTATAGTTATAAATAATTAATATTGTTTTAATTCTACTATACCTTATAATAAACAGTTTGACATATATAGTTTAATGCGAGAAATAAAGCTACACAAAAGAAAATCATAAGTAATTTCTAAAGAGATGATAATATTTCTGTATGTCCACATTGTCATTATTATATTTGCATATTTGAGCAACCAAGATATATATCTACAGAAATTTAGAGCATGTATAAATAACCACAGCATTTGTAATAATATTTGTTGAATATTTTGTTTAATTTGTGATATAAGGCATAGCTGTAGTGGGCGTGCCTGTAATTAATTCAATAGTATAGCAATATTGTTGCAATTTTTGTAATATTGTACATTATTGAAATATTGCTGCAATATTATTGCAATATTTCGTGCTGACGGGGGGTAAGTACGCGACTCAGCCTCAAAAGGGACACGTTACTCGTAAGAAAAAAACATCTGACAATCCTATAAGAAGGAATACGAAGAAAAAATCGAGTTGATATATCTTCTAGAAATTCTCAATCTTTTTTGAAAATGCTTTTTAGGTCTATGAATGTTTTTTTATCATGACTTTATTATATATACTTTAAAATGTAATATTAAGCAATAATACTTCGACAATTAATAAAACTGAATTAATTATTGTAATATATCATAATGTTGCAGCAATATTGCAGAAATATCCCAGAGGTATTCCTGCGATGAATTTTTTGCGAATATTTACTTTTGTAGCTTATATTATGTAATATTACTGCAATATTATTACAGTATATAGAAATACTATTGCAAAACATTAACATAATGTGTAAAAATATAGTCTAATATTACAGTAACATTATAAAAATATTTCTGTGATGAATTTGCCGCGAACATTTAATATTGCAGCGATTATACACTATTACTGACATATTATTATGCAATATTACAGCAAAGTTGTAATATTACTGCAAGATTATTACAATATTACATACTGGATTCTATACGAAAAATGAAAAAACATATATCTATATAAAATATAGATATATAATCTATATATAATATATAGGCAGTTGTATTCGCGGGTACATTCTCTTTGAATTCAAGTTCTAATTGTACATCACTCTTGATGAACTCGTTTTGTCGCGAGCAGTCAATGGTTACTAGAGTATAACCTTTCAAAAAGGAGTGTAATTGGAATGATGATTCATTTCTTTCATGAGGGATAATAAAACGTAATATATATCATACAAAATAGCGGCTCTGTTTTTGTCAAAGTCTATATTCAGATCATTGGATAAAATTCAGAGTTTAGATAAAGTTTCACATTAGTTAATTTATAGATAACGAAGAAAGTTTTATTTTGATAATTCGTGATATTTTTTTCATGATATTTTTTTTATCAGCCTGTAGTCCAAAAATAACGTATCGTGATTTTTTTCAGCTGTCTGAGTCTTGATGACCCAAGAATGCTTCGTTGTACTCGGCAATAGGGGGTACTCATACAAATCCCACGAACGGAAACTCATACTCAGATATCATCCGCTCTCTAAAGCGCGCAGCATGGATAGTTTATTAACTTCATTCAACGCAATGTGAGGTATTCATCACTGTACTTTGAATAATTCAAGCATCGGCTTTGTCGCTGGATCTTCCACTATGTAATTGTTACCGTTGCGCATTCATATCAAAATTAATTCGTGACGAGCGTTAATTATCACATGTTTGTAATCTTCGCAAAAGTCCAACAATATGCTGAATGGTACACAAAAATTAAAGTATCTATCAACTGTCATTAGTCAACTGTCTTTTCGCGATATCACTAGAGTCGATAAATCCAACATTATGTAAACTATATGCGATTTCATTAGAAAACGTTGCATAACCCTTCAAGACTAGTTATGCTACCGTTTCTGCTGCGATCAATCTCCATACCGTTGAATTCATACCGAATTTCATCGAAACCATAATTACATTCAAGATTTGGTTATTTTTGTACATTTTTTTTCCTTTGAAATCAATCTACCTTCGATGTAGAGAATCCTTTCACACAGTAATGTGTATAAATCCTGTTGTATCCGTATCTTGTCGCTATGTCCAAACGTCGTAAGTTCGAATTTCACACGTACGGATTGTGTGAAACTCGAACTTGACGATGCGATCGTCAAAGATTGATTCGCTTCCAATATTCAAGATATCAACTATTTCAAATATTTCGTACAACAAAGCCCAATGATTGTAAAAATTTAACGTTTGACGCAGTGAGTTTCTTTCTGGAATGCTCGAACATTTTTGATCGCTGTCGTCCCTCTGGCAAAAATTATGTCCTGTCTGTTTCATCTGCTCGTTCAGAACAAGCATTTCACGTTATCGTTGTATTTCTTTATCGTCGTCTCCGTACATGTAATCTAATGGTGATTTTTTTCTCCGCGAAAATCGAGCAATCGTCCGTCTTGATCTCATAACGCGAATCGTCAAATCCGTAATGCTCCGTACGACGATCAGAAGGTAAATGATCTGTGTCGATCTTTCCGATCTTATATCCTGATGACATGCTCGGTGAAAATTCATGTATGTGTGAATGGACTTATCATTGCTGTATGCACCACGTTCGCATTCAATGCGAATGATATTTATGTTGATATTTATCGATACGTCTGATTCGTGCTACTGTTGCGGATCCAGCATGCATTCGATGAAAATCCCAACAGAGATCCAATATTGTAAAGTCCAATATTAATGAAATTTACTCGATAAGCGTATTTGATCTCAATCTTCATTGTATTATTATTGGCATGAATAATCAATGGATACTGTTCATCCTCTTTGCGAAGCCTCTTTTCTCTCTCGCAACATCATTAGGATAAAATTGTAGAATTGCACGTCTTAGATACTTGTTTATGTCACGTATTTCGTACGATCCTTCCCAGGAATGACAATTTCTTTGTCATCTTTGTCAAAGTAAAACTTATTATTCAATGAATTTACATTAGATATTGTATGGTAAGTTTCAAAGTTCATCAAACCGAGCTCGTAATCGCCATCACTCAAATCTACGGTCGGAAAGTATAATAGCAGACCGCGAGGATGCTATTATCGATGAGCGTAAATATCAGTGACATGTTTAAATAAATACTGAGTTGAAAGAATGCAATGTCAATTCTTAAATTGATCGTCAATCGTCTGTAAAAACTATAGACATATGGTAGTTGTCCACAGTTTGATAATGTAATGTTGATAATGTAATGTTGTGCGGTTATATTTGTGTTATGTCTAAATATCGCACAAATTCCGTAGTCGAAGATTACCGAAGTATCAAAGTAAACAGCACGATCTCCCCACTTCGCGTATATACCATCCAATGAATAGTCCATCAGCATTATCCAAATTTACGATAGATGTTCTCGTTTCGATACACCCCCTACCCCCCTATTGGTAAGATAGTACGCATAAAAATATGTCTAAATAAATATAGAATACGCATACGTTTTGCAAGTTGTTGCAAACGAGTTACAACGGAAAATGCTTGTATGGAGATAAACTCCATAACCTTCCATGACGCAGTTATGACGTTTCAATTCTTTCAAATAACATTGTACGGCTTTATTATATGTTTATAGCTTTTGCGACTTCTGTCGCGCCGCTGACCAACCCGAAGACTCCTAATAGCAGTAGAATAGATACCAGCGCGTTTTGCCACCGCTAGTATTCGTTTTTTCGTTGGCTTTTTTCTTCTTCGTTTTCAAGCCCAATTTTCGGTTTGGCTTCCATAGTCGCTCAAACAGCTGTGGCAGCTTCTTTCTCCAAAAGTTGAATCTTTCGCGGTAATTTGTTTCCACGCCTCTTCAACGAATATTTTGTCAGCTACGTGTCGTTTCGTGAGATCTTTGCATCGCGAATAAGCTATGTCATGTTCGCGACACGCGGCGTCCAACGGATTAATGTATCGATTGCCTCTAGCCAATTGCTTTTTTAAATGCGTGGATCACAAAATTGATATCCGGGGATATACAACTCGATCGGAAATGCGTTTATCGTGTGATTTAAAAAACAGCCTTTTATTGTTGTTGACATTTGCTACAATTTCTTATAAACGGCGTTCGACCATCAATATGCGATTATATATAATGATTATAATGATGATAATGATTATAATGTTTCAAGCACCGACGATGTTGCTGAACAATTTCTAAATCAACCTTTATATGCTCAGGTAATCTGTGCCATAATTGATCTATGTAACTCTTTAACTCTCGGAGCAAAATAATTTTCAGTATATATTCCAACTCTTTGACATTAAACTATGTACAGCACATCATTATCTGACCCGATAAGAAGTATTTTGAATACTGAGCGGTTTCGCTTTGCGCACTACTATAAATATATCTGGATGCCGTTCAATATTATCAGTGTCGTGAAGGAAGAAGATATGATGTACGTGCGACAATCGCAAATGATCAAAGTGACTAATGTCAGCAATAAAGTACAAATTGAAAAAGAAATACGCAAACATGGAAACATGCCGATTTCTGTACGCGGAATCTGCGGTCCATCGAACTGCGGCAAAACAAACATGTTGATAAACTTGCTGAGAAGACATAGCGTTTTCGAGAACGTATACATGTCGAAGTTGTTGACTCAAACAACCAAAATATCGATTTGGAAAATTTATTAGCGACTTGGAGAATTTATTAGCATCGATTGAAGAAATTGATTATTTTATATTGTCCAATAATAACGATGTAATATCATCGAATAAGGCGTTTCCAAATTCCATTTTTGTCTTCGATGACGTAGCATGCGACACGCAATCAGAGAGTACTTTGCGATGGGCATGTGGATGTCGATTGCTTCTATCTGTGTCAGACATACACAAAGATACCGAAGCATCTTATACGCGATAATGCAAATCTGTTGATTTAAACAGGACAGTACTAATCTGAAACATGTACGCAATGTATGATCATGTAAACACCGATATGTCTTACAAGAATTTTTGCCAATTGTGTCGTTACTGTTGGCAGCAAAAGTAGATTCGTAATCGTTGATAGACAAAAACAATGCGTTTACGAATGAACAATACAGAAAAGGATTTAATGAGTATGCAATAACATGGTTAGTCGTTGTCAATACGTCAACTACACAACATTTCCTTTCGAGCAATATGGATAACTGCAAAGAACTCAAGAATCACGAGAGGATAGCGAAACAAATTGTGAAATGACTTGATCACGAGTGATTCGTAAAAAATATCGCGCTTTAAAAACTGACAAAATAGAAGAAGGTATAGCATTGGAAAAATACTTTAAGCCTATCGTCGTACTCTCTCTAAAATAGATTGTCGAGAACAACACTAATGATGAATCTCAATCAATTAAGAAAAAAGTCAATGTTGTAAAAAATAAAAATATTAAGAAAAGAAAACCTGAAGATAATGCAGATGTTCATGATGATGGAAATGATAATGATGGCTTCTGGATGGATAATTCATGCTTCAATTGACCACCATCTAAAAAGCAATGTACAAAGAATCGAACGTTATGTCGGATTTCAATTATGCATTGTCTGAATCACGTGAATTATCGAATGTTCGCATATTCTTTTGGTCGAAGACGAAACGCCCAATGAATCGATTGAAACGTTAGTTAAATAATCTTTGCAAACGCGGCAAGTTCGTGAGGAATTAATTGAGGGCATTTGAACAAAAATACGTTCATGTTTCTTGGTAACAGAAAAAAGGCGATCAATCACGTTTATGGCATATACCTCAACGAAAACAGCACGATGCTCGATGACAAATATTTCGATGTAGACACGAATGACTTTGTGATCGTAGATGGAATAAAGTACAAAGGTACACCTTTTTATTTGTATGAATTAATTTTCAAAAGAATTCCCGATAACATTATTTACACAGAAGATGATAAACTAGCATATAAAAGTATACTATTGGCAACGAATGCTCATAAACGCAGCCATAATGTGGATAATCCAATATTGGGTAACAAAGGAAATATAAGAATATAATAGCACCTTTGATATTAGGTAAAATACAAGTTGAAACAGGTATACTACGCGCCAAGAATTTAAACAACAATTCATATAAAAGAATCGGAAAAGTAATACCACGCACCATGATCCTAAGTGACAATAAAATCGATTATGTTTATTGGGACGATTCTAATGAGCTAGTGGATCGTCTTCGATTGCTTGAGATTTCGCCTTAGACCTCACAATGCCCACGATAACGAAATATTGTTTATTATTGAAAAGCTTCATGAAGTTGATTTTATGATAAATTGAAACAGGAAACACAATCATTTTAGTTGACATTTTAGTTGAAATGCCGATTAACAACATTTGCGTAAGAACTTTGTGATATTTTACGCATTATACAGCAATAATCATAACATAATGTAACATGTCTGAGAAGAAGTCTCGAAAAGATGACTGCACGCAGCGAGAAAAAAAATTTCCACGCAGACGTGTCATAGTTTACAGATATGACCTGTGGCAGGCTGATATGGTCGAGATGCGCCCTTACACATAATTCAACAAAAAGAAGCGTCATAGACTCAGAGCAATTTTTGATTCGGGTATGTACATCTCGTGCAATTTAAATCATATTCGATTGACGACGAGTCATTTCGATTTTTTCATTCAAACATCGCATGTAATTGTTAAACATTATCGCGGTACGATGTTACTCTTTATGCTTTTCGTTTTTTATATCCTTTTTGCCAAAATTAATATAATAAATATATATATATATATATATATATCAACATTTATATTTTTTTACATCTTTTATATTTTGATACAATGTATTATTATTATGCTTTATTATTTTTCTTATTATCTTAATTTGTACTTTGTGTGTGTTTTTCTACATTTTTTTAATATTTTCAGTGTATAATATATGTTACTATTAGGTGCAGGAAAAAATTCGTGGCGTTTTTTTTAATGCCATCTAACGGGAAAAACACCATGAACTTTTTCCTACACCTAATATTATTATGTTACTCTTATGTACTATTATCATTATAATTTATATTAGATGTGGGAAAAAAGTTCGTGGCGCTTTTCCCATTACATCTAACGGGAAAAACGCCACGAACTTTTTCCCACACCTAATATGTCATGTATGTATTTTACGTTTATATAAGTATTACTATTATGTTTTATGTAATACATTTATTTTATGTATTACTATTATTTTTAATTTCATGTATCGTACATTTATATACATATTTTATATCTGTATACTCCAAAACAAAGATGGAAAGGATAATAAAAAAATATATTTTACACATTTATATATTTATATTGATTTATTTGTTATATCTATAAATATATAAATGAAAATTTTATCAAATAACATTGTTTTTATGTATTCTTGAATTGTATTATATAATAATCTATTGAATCAGCCACTTGACATACATTTAGTCTTCCTTTCAGCGCAATACTTCCTCCACGAGATACACGAATAAATATCGCAACGCGATGCAACTCGTGCTCGTAGGACGCCAGTGACAGGTTTCTCGAGTAGATAAGTTACGGGATTGATAGGTTATACATTAACGATCGTAAACAACTCGATGGTCCAATTTGGTGCGTAACTCTTCTCAAAAATCGTCTTGCTCGTTAGTTGCTCGTACAGAATCTTACTTATTTTGAATTTGTCGGACCCGCGATCTTTATCATGCTGTGCACTGTGCCCAAAAGTCTTCTCGCGGGAGTTACGTCGGCAGGGCGCATGCCGATAGTGTGATATTTGCGCGTTGTAATCTGACACGAGAGACGCAGCAGCTCGTCGACCCACTTGTAATTGCCATTGATCATAAACATCTTCCATGTCGTTCTTGAGCGTGTGATTAAACCGCTTTCAACGTCGTATACATGGAATAGATTAATGTCTTGTTTTTTCAAGATTTTCTGCATTGTAAAACTCTTTCCTCATCTGTTTGTAAATTTTTCGGACATCTTCCACTCTCTCGAATCGATCTCAGCAATAGTGCCAGTCGTCTCACTTCCGCCCTTGCTCTTGAGTAAGATACGGCTCATGCGTATTTGATCAATACATCGATAACAGTGAGTATGTATGGCCTGTAGTGGTGTTAAAGCTCAAATATGGATGCATCTCGACGATATCAACCTACCACAGATCGTCGTATCTCCAGACTCTGACACACCTTCGCGGAAAATTTCTTTTCGCCGGAGCGTGCAATTTCTCGATGTTTCTCGGAGCTAACTTTTTTCTTTTCATCAGACCTCTTTTTCACGATTCGACGCGTAATACACAGAGTATAACAAATTAATGTATTTTTTTTTGCTGGCATTACTTGATTGATCATTTCATCGATACGCGATTTAATTTATAATAAGACCGAGAAATTTCTGAATGATCGACATCAAGTATCTCGTTGTTATCTGCTCAGTGCGAAGCGTCGAATAATCATAGATGATCCTCCAGCTTATTGAGATCATCCCAGTGCACGTAATTGATCGCGTTGTCGTTCAATGTCATTGCGTGAGGTAATGGCTTTTCAGATTTCTTCTTCTGTTTTTTGAGTAATCAATATCAACGACGCGATTATATGTTTATACTTGTATCCCCTGTTGCTCAATAATCGACTCTGCGAATATATATTTGTGTTTGTGCACGTTCACAACAGCATGCTCTTGTACTTGTCTTGTGCTCTTGTGTCGTCTTCTGTGTAGAACACATCATCAGGAAATATCAATTCGTAAAGAGCGGATGTACCTATGTATCGTGCAATGTCGGTAATTATGTTGTCCGCGTCATTCACGTCGAAGCGTTTATTGCCAAATATCAGCCCTTGTGTAGGTAAACACTATAAACGTAATCTATACCGTTCTCTTTATCTTGCACTCAGGACAGCCTCGACGTACTTTTGACTCAGCGAGCTCATTCTCCCGTCGTTTCGAAAACGTTTTCCAACGATTCTACCGTCGGTACGATTTTGGCACATGAGATGGATCGATTGTACACGATCGTGCGATTGATCATTGGATTTATAAAGAGTCGTGGAATGCTCGAATGTTTCGCTTGCTTCTTCTTTCTCTTTTCGTTTCTCCTCTTTCTTCTCACGTTTAGAAGCAGACGTTGCATCTTCGTTGCGCGATTTTCTCTTTGTCGCGCGCACGCCGAGGTTGTCGATGAAAAGTCGCAATCGCTCAATAAGAGGTTTAAAATGTCTGTTCAACGCGTCTGTCCTCCTCGATTCTACCGGTCTTCAGAGAGCAATGTTTCTTGCGTATCGACTCGTTTGTCTTCTCGCGATTTTTTCACGCTCGCGCACATCTGCCATGTTCGTCTTTGGCTAAGTATTTAACAAAGATTAGTCACGTTACAATATCGCGAACTCGTTAAATCCTTTTCTATATCTATTTGTAAGCGCATTGTCCTTGTCTATTACTAGAAATCCATATTTCTGTTGCCAACAGTTTTGTCGCGGCACAAAATTCGTCGTACGGCATGTCGGTATTCACATGATTGTTATAACATATTTCAAGTTGGTCCTGTTTGAATAAGATCTGCAGATTCATATTGTAAAGTATCAGATGTTTAGATATCCTCGCGTACGTCTGACAGAGATAGAAGCAGTCGACGTTCGCGTAGCGACCCATCGAAAAGTATTCTCTTATCACATCCTGCTTGTCACATGCCACATCATCAAAGATAAAAATAGAATTTGGATGCACCTCGCTCGGAACGACGTCGTTATTGTTAGAGAATATAAAGTAGCCGATTTCATTGATGGACGTAAATAAATTTTCAAGATATTGATACTTTGGCTGTTGCAACGATTTCGAGTAATTACGTTCTTGAAACGTATACCGTTCGGATTCTCAAGTAAGTTTATGAGAATGTTGATTTTACAATTTGACGAGCCGCAAATGATCGCGCATATAGTATTCGGCATTTCGCCATGCTTGCGCTTCTCCACGCCGTCTTCCATTATTTTGCGTCGAAATTCATGACGCGTATCGTCAGCGATTGCAGCACGAATTTCATGCCCGCATTACGGGCCTAACTGGCCTCCTATTTAATTAAATCTTAATGAAAAAATTATGTAATAATGCGCTATTCATGTCCGCAAACAAAAATTTTTGCGCTCATTCCGTTTAGCTAAAAAAAATTTTTGTGAGGATGCTGAGTAGGCAATCAGTCAGTCCTCCCACTCGTTAAAAATAATCAATTTGGAAAATTAAATACACAGGATTTATGCGCTATTTATGCACTATTTCCAAGCATTTTCGATTTTTGCACTGCAATACTTATTCGCCCTTAAGTCGTTTAAAATTGCAAAATTAAGTACTCTGACTATGCAGAATAATTATTTGATTTATGCGCTACTTTTTCTAAGTATTTTCGATTTTTGCGCTGGAACCTTTAAGGCATTTCCCTCTTGGAGCGAACAGTCATATTCACCCCTAAGTCGTTTAAAATTGCAAAATAACTACTCCGACTGTGCAAAAGAATTCTCTGAATTATGCGCTACTTTTTCCAAGCATTTTGGATTTTTGCAATTCTTAAGACATTTGCCTCTTGGAGCAAATATTAACTTATAATTCATGAAAAATTGTGAAAATAAAGGATCTTTCAATAAGGACGCTCGATTTTTAAATGTAAATAAAACAAGTTGTGTGTGAGATATCCACTCAATTTTTTTTTTATTTGAAAGAATATTTTATGGCATTAAGGAATATAACGTCGCTCAAATGTCCGCCGCGGCTTCGCTTGATGACACGTATTCGAGCGGTCCAATTTTCGATGACTTTCTCGCATAAATCTGGCTGAATTTGCTGGATGGCGTTTGTTATGTTGACTTTGAGAGCATTAATTATTTGCGGTTTATTCATATAGACCTGCGATTTAAAATAGCCCCAAAGGAAGAAGTCTAAAGGCGTTAAATCGTACGATCTCGGTGGCCAATTCTCGCCGCCGCGCGAGATAACCATGCTCTCAAATCGCTCGTGCAGAATGTCCATCGTGGCATGCGGTGTGTGGCACGTATTGGAACCACATGTTATCCATATCCATGATTGTTCACGTATCTATTCATCCAAAAATGGACCTCATCGCTAAAGATGATTTGTTTGGCGAAATTTGGGTTAACTTCCAACTGCTCCAGAACTCAATCAGCGAACACGGCGTTGTCTATGGTAGTTTATCTTAAGTTCCTGGGTCAGTTGAATTTTATAGGGGTGCAGACCCAAGTCCCGACGCAAAATTCGTCAAATTGAAGTCGCAGAAAGGCCAAGTTCTTGTGAACGACGAGAAATTGATCGCCTCGGGTTTTCCCATACACTCTCACGCACAGCAGCGATGTTTTCAGCAAACCTTGTGTTTCGGCGACATACTGGTGTTGGCTGATTATTTATCGAACCGATTGACTCGAATTTGACCACCAAATGTCGAATAGTCGATTCGGCAGAACGATTGTGGCGAGGATAAAAATCATGTAATGCGCGGAACGTTTCTCGAATGGAGCATTTTGATAATAAAATTTTATGATTTACACATGTTGCTCAACATTATGACCTTCTATGGTGATTTGCCATACACTACTAAACAATTCACAATAAATTTGACAGATGTCACTTTAACAACATAGCTACTATGATGAACAAATTTCGAGCGTTCCTATTGGAAGATCCTATACATGCTTAATCATCTATTTTTTATTTATGCGCTTCGAATTCCAAATAATTGCATTTCTATAAAAAATACAAGATGATGATTCAAAAGGATGATGTAAAAGGATTTTGTGGAAAAGGTCAAAGATGCATTAAATCCATTAAATATAATAATCAGATGGATAATAATTTCGTTCTCTTTATGAATTTTTTGTTTTAATACATTTATAAAAATATAGAATGTGCTGTCTGTCCTTTAAATGGTATAACAACTTATGCATTTGCTTTGTAATTAGAAGAATTGGAAGTTTTTTTGGTTGATTTCTTAAATCATCGTATTCCAACCATTGATTATTTTGAAACTCGCTGCCGTAAAGTATCCAACATTCTTTTCAGTATTCTTTGTGTTTGTCGGTAATTTGAAAGTATACCTCTTAGAACATATACCGTTTTCATAAATGTGAATTCCAATTTTTTGCGAAATTTTACTTAATTGCACTTCATTTGTTGTATTATACGTGTCGTATATTTCTAGTATTATGAACATACCTGCAATGTATTAGATGTACAACTTTGCTTCCGCCGTTTTCCTATAGATGGCTTTAGCGGTAAGTGGTGGTCGAAATAAATAGATCATAGGCGTCATACAATAAACTTGGGCATCTGTCAACATAACTCCATAGAAACATTAGTCGATTTGTGTCTGCATCATAAAGTTATTCTTGATTGAAAATGTCAGTTTACGAGCCAAATTCTCGTCATTTGCGGGAGGTTTTAATTTTTTGCTTCAATATGAAGAAATCTGCGGCTGAGGCTCATCGAATGCTCTCAAATACTTATGGTGAGGCCGCTATTAGTGAAAGAACGTATCGTGAGTGGTTTCAACGCTTCAAGAACGGTGATTTTGACGTCCAAGATCATGTTCTGTATTTGATGGGACCAGCTCGGCGTAGTATTATGAATTGTTAAAACCGACTGAAACAATCACAGGCGATCGGTATCGAACGCAATTGATGCGTTTGAGCCGAGCATTGAAAGACAAACGGCCGCAATACAACGAGAGACACGATAAAGTGATTTTGCAGCATGACAATGCTCGACCCCTTTTGCAAAAGTGGTCAAGACACTTGGAAACGTTGAAATGGGAAGTCCTACCCCACCCGCCGTATTCTCCAGACGTTGCTCCCTCTGACTATCACTTGTTTCGATCAATGGCACACGGCCTGACTGATCAGCACTTCCGGTCTTATGAAGAAATAAAAAATTGGATCGATTCGTGGATAGCCTCAAAAGATGACCAGTTTTTTCGACGCGGGATTCATACGCTACCCGAAAGATGGGAGAAAGTAGTAGCCAGCGATGGACAATACTTTGAATCACAAATGTATAACCAGTTTTTTACAATAAAGCCTCGAATTTCGGAAAAAATACGGCGGAAGCAAAGTTGTACACTTAATAATTCAAGAATTATTTAAGCAATGAAGATCCATTCTTCGACCATTATAAGTATTTTAATTTCTAATATTTCGTTTATTAATTATAATTATAAATACTTATTATTAAATATCAACTCCTTTTACTCCTTTTAATATGCCATATTTAGAATACAGTGTATCATATTTAAACAGAAAATACATAATATATGTAATAATGAGATATGTAAAATTGAAAGATAATATATAGTATCGCTCCAAAATGTATCACCTTAATTTTTTAACATAACTTCTGTCAAAGAGAATCAAATACACTCATTTGATTCATTTTGATGGAAATTATATTCAAAAAATGTAAAGGTATGATACGCTTTTGAACAATATTGCAAAACACTGTATAGTGTGAAAAGAATACATATTTTATTGTAATACACTTAATTGTATTTATATAATTTATGATAATACTTCTATGAAAAAAGAGGATATGCTACATTCAGAAATGATATCGCATATTTTTTCTTATTTTGTTAAATATTACGTAGACATTTGTGTAACAATGTATTGGAACCCAAGTAAAAATTACTAGATAATAAGATAGTATTCTAAGAAAATTTTAGTTAATTATTGCAAAGTTGTCATTTAAATCTTCTCTAGCGGCAACTTCATGAAAAGACAATCAATATTTATTTTGACTTAGCGAATCCCACTCGATCGTTCTCCATGTCAAACTCCGTTAATACTGGCCAATAAATACATCACCCAAAATCCATAAAGATTCATCTATACCCTTGAAATGACTCATACATGTTTCAAGTTGTTTATCCTAGGGAAAATAAAATATATTGCGTGATTTTTGCTCTAAAATAATTTAAATCATTACATGAGCCATTTATATTCACCTTAAAGACATAATCTTTGCCAGTAAGAATGAAATTTTTACCACCTAGCACGAAATTGATCAGGGGCATATCAGAAATTTGATCACAATTCACCTTTTAAAATAATAAATATTAGTTTCATATAAGTAATCAATAATTTATTATAAATTAATTAATTCTTATTTCTGTAATTTATTCAATTTGTTAATTTGTTAATTTACAAGAATCCCTTACTATTAAAAGAATATAAGATATAAAAGAAATTAAGTGAAAAAAGGGCAAATAGGAATCAAGCTGGTAATTTGTTGAGTGAAATAATATACAAATATAACATAAAACTACTGAATTAACGTGTTTACATGCAATTCATTTTTTAGCTCCCTTCAGAGACATAATTAAATTACTATTATAAATACAATATATATGTGATGACTTCTTATAGTTGAGCTCCCTCTACTTTATTAAAAAAACTTCAATATTGGAATGAAACTCAGATGAATGTTCAAAAATTAAGACAAAAAATTTCTAATCTAAAGACTGAAAGTGAGCTTCCTAATTTACTATTTAAATTCTTTAAAATTGGTTTTACCATAATTCATATCTGATAAAAAAAATATTTTTTGTTGCAATTTTTAAACGTTCATCTGAATTTCATTCCAATATTGAAATTCTTTTAATGACATGGAGGAAACTTACTATGACAAGTTAGTCATCTCGTATATATTGTATTTATAACAAAGTAATTTAATTGTCTCTGAGAGAACTCAAAAATAAGTCAAACATGTAAACGCGTTAATTTAATAAAGAATTTTGTGTTATATTTGTATATTATTTTGCCCAACGATATTTTTCCAATCACGCCAACCTAACTCCTATTTGTCTTTTTTCACTTAATTTCTTTTTTACACAAAATTGTTGTAAGTTACTATTGTGTGAAAGTCAGTTACTTACTATTGCGTCCCCATCAATAGAAGTATTATAGCTCCAATCAATTTGTTAATAGTTTCGATTTCTAATTGGTCCAGCTATCAGAGGAGTGTTTATATCGACAATAATTCGCAGTTCATGCATAAAGTGTAATTTGTCACTTGAACCCTATAGTATCATAGCGTTAACAATTTGCTGGCAAAATATGATTCGTGATTGTGTGACATTTAATTTAATCACATACTTCTCCATCTTCAATTCCCAGTATTCTTTGCGAGTAACAGGAATATACGTCAAATTGCCTTCGTAATAATTGGGATCGGAGCCACCAATATCATTTCACCATCTATTTCAGCTGTGGGATCGCTGTACAGGTATCATACTTATTATAAAATGGTAAAACTATTTGAATGAAAAAAACATTTTTAGAAATACATGATATATACGAAAACATGTTTACCGATTTAAATGGAAACTAAAACTAGCTTGCGATACCAAGTTTTGTTTGACCATATTATAGAAAACGGGAATCACTCTGTCGACGGAGTAATCTATCCCCAAGATACCATCGAATTTCGCAGCAACAAAGGTTTCTGGTACTGTTATCGTTTCTGCGAATATTTGATGCTGAACAGCAAGGCCAGCAATCTATAATAGGATCGATATTATTAATAAAATATTGTGCTTTACTTTGGAAAACAAAGCAGGCAAATCTTTGAATGAGCTAGCCTCATAAAAAAATGACTAGGGTGGATATATTTATATTTTGCATCATCATTTTCATAATCAAAAGATAAAAATACATAAATAAATAGGCATTCCTTTTTTTACAAGAATATAGCTCATCCAAAGATTTATCCAATAGCAATGTTTTTAAAACATTTTCATAGATTCCAACTTAGTTGGAACCAGGAAAAGTTATTTTTTAAAAATAACGCGTTATCCTTAACGTTACTTGCGGTAAAAAATAACTCGTTACCATTATTCGATTCTAAAAAATAACGCGTTACCGTTACTTAAAAGTATCGATAAAAAATCGTTATTTTTCGTTACTTTTTTTTTGTAATTATGCAGGATGAGAAGAGTCTACCATTCATCGATTTTGATGAAATTAGAGTATTTGATGCATTTTTGTACGAAATGAACGAATCTGGCAGAAAAATAAGTATCACTCTGCCCGGTAAACTGAGATTAATGGTTAAAGTTGATGACTATTTAGATAAGGAAATTTCATCAAAATCGATGAATAAATCTGTTTTCTGTATAATTAGACTTTTTAAAATAATAAAATAGGTTTCTAGAACAGAGTATAAATAAACTATAAGATATTTAGAAACATATTTATCTTTGAACATTTTTATCATTTATTAATATTTTACACACTTATGTTTAATTCTGTAATATTTTATTATATAATAGATATTTTAGTTTTTAGTTCTTATGTGTTCTAAAGCGAAAGTGATTGAAACAAAAATAGGCAAAAAGTTTTTTGTTTATTTAGTATTTGTAATTTTATTGTCCGTGACGGCCGTGATAAAAAAGTAATGATACAAGAGTAACACGCCAATTTCGTTACTCGTTACTAAAGAAGATGTAACATCGTTACTAATAAAAAAAAAGTAACGATGTTACCAAATCGTTATCAAATAAAACGAAAAGTAACGTCATTACAAGTAACGTGTTATTTCCCTGGTTGGAAACTATATTAAATAGTTTGCTAAATAATAACTCACAGTCACTACATCTTCAGATAAAAATCCAGACAGGATATCACTGTTATACTGAATAGTGAATTCAGTGCCAGTTTTTTGGTATGTATTGGATTTTTTGCTATCATATTTATTATGTAACACTGCAAAAAATAGTAAATAAATTGCTTCAATTATCGAAGAATTCAGAAATAATTTCTTTATTAATTTAAATGTATAATTAACAACAATTTAAATCGTTGGATATATTTGTATTTTATGCTTTAACATGTGAGTTATCTTATATCAAAGGTTATTGACATTTTAAGAATAAGTGTGATAAATTACACAAACAAAACTGTAAATAATTATAGAGCTTAGTTCCATAATATTTATTTTATCAATAATTTTAATTTTTGAAATTGCTACTTTAAAGATTTTAAGAATTTATTTCAAATATGAATAGAACACAATTCTGCAACATTATTTCTATTCTACCAATTTCTATTCTATTCATAGGAAATAAAAGAAATATCAGAATGATTGAAGCTGAATCTTTAATGCTTGAATAATTTGGTGTGAATTTATATACGTATCAAATTCTGTCAAACTCCACACCGAATTGATTTTACAGTCTTGAAACGCGATACTGACAGAATTACCGTAGTATTATAATATGAAAAGTTAAATTACCTAGCAATTTAAAAATTGATTGTTCATAGGTGTCTTAAAAAGATCTGAATGATAAACATATTAAAATCTGTAAATAATTGAATGAAATTAAGATTTTTAGTATATAAATTCACACCAAATTATTTAAGCATTAAAGATCCAGCTTCAACTGTTGTGAGCTTAATTTCCTATTAATTGTTTATTCACATGTACGATTCAATAAGATTTTATTGTTTATTTCTATATTTTTATTTTTGACATCAATATTAAAAAAGAAAAAAAACAATTGAGATTATTTTAATATTTGGAATAATATTATTAAAATGTACATGTAAATATCAAAGAAGCAGTGACACTATGACGTACTTACAGCAAGCAATGTTGGTAAATCGGCATTTTTTGGATAGTATCCAGAGATTGGAAGAACCAGTATCAAAAATTATTTTAAAATTCTGTGGTGGAGTTCCAATCTGAATATCTGCATAGTATTAAGCATCCAAATAATTAGATTGAAATTCTAATGTGCCAGTAATCCTAACATTCTTCAAAGTTTTTCGAATGAACCCTGTCCTTAATAATGGAATTCTTAAAGCAACACATAAAGAAGTTCTATTATACTATATGCACATATTTATCATGTATATATTAGAAGAGATATTTAAGATACGACTTGATCATCATAATAAAGATCCTGAGGTCCCAAGTTCAAAATCCGGCTAGTAAATGAAAAAGATCAAAATATAATTAAAAATAAGAATTAATTAATAAATTGTCTAAAGTTTAGACACTGTTGAAAAAAAAAAATAAAGAAAAGATTCTACATTGTTATTTTTTCTAATTTTGTTCAAATAATTTTAAGAAACGTTTTTTTAACGTTAAAGAAATGTTTCTTTAAATGTTAAATAAATGATTTTTAAATGTTGAAAAACATTTTTAAATGTAAAAAAACGTTTTTTAATTAATAAAAAAGATCTACCGCATTAATTAAACGTTTTTTAAACATTTTTTGCAATGGAAAAAGAAAACATTTCTTTGCTGATTTATAAAACATTTCAGAAATATTTCATTGCTGATTGGGTATGAGTCTCGTACATTCGTTACGCCACTTATAATTATCGACACAATTGTTCACACTATTCTTATTCATATATAATATAATACACTTAACGCAATTATATTTAGTTAACTTCTTTTCTGTGATTATATTTTTATTCCGACTTGTTTTTTATTAATTTAAATTTTAGAAACTAATAAAATTTTTTTAACATTCATAATAAACGTCAGATAAATGTTAAATAAATGTGTTTTTATTCATATTTTAAATAAATAAATAACAAAAACAAACATTTAATAAAAAACATTTAACAAATAAACATTTAAAAAATGTTCCATCGAAATTATTTTAATGAAAAATTAATGTAAACCAAACGTTTGAGAAACATTAAGTAAATGTTTAAAAATGTTTCTTCAAAATATTATTTTAAACAAAACATTAATATAAAACAAATTAATAAACGTTAAATAAACATTAAAAAATATTATTTTGATAAAACAAAAAATTCATTACGAATAAAGTTGAAAAAAGTTTAATAAATGTTATCTTGAAAACAAATTGTGAAATGTAAGATTAATGAAAAATAAATATTTAAAAAATATTTCCATTGGATCACCGCTCACTAGCGCTATATAACCTTATGATCCAAACACAGCATTAGAGAAATAATAAACAGTAATAAATAAGTAAAAAATATGATATTAAAGATTATTTATAATAGATATAGATTTATAATAGGTCATTCTACCAGGTGTATAAATTTAAATCCGCTGTTTTTTAGTCAGAAAAACACATTTTTTTTTCCTAGGAAGCAAAAACAAATTTATTCAAAGTATTTGCCCTCGCAAACTATACATTTTTTCCATCTTTCGGGCAATTTGTATATATCACGCCAAAAAAATTCCTCATCTTTCCAGGCAAACCACGCCATTTTCGGACATCTTCGTAAGAATCGAAGTGCCGCTCAGCGAGCGCATAGCCCATCGACGAAAATAGATGATAGTCAGAAGGTACCAGGTCTGGTGAGTAAGCGGGATGGAGTAGCACTTCCCAGTTGAGTGTCTCCAAGTAGTTTTGGACCATTGTTGACGTGTGCGATGGTGCGTTGTCGTAGAGGAAAATCAGCTTGTCATGTCTTTTCCGATAATGTGACTTTTTTTCACGCAGAGCACGATGCAATTTGATCAGTTGTTGGCGGTGAGCATTAACAGTTTCACCAGGTTTTAACAGCTCGTAGTAGATGACACCCTTCTGATCCCACCAAACGCACAGCATTGTCTTCCGTCCGAAGCGATTTGGTCTTGAGGAAGATGTTGATGGTTGGGCGGGATCAACCCAAGATTTCTTGCGTTTAGGATTCTGAAAATAGATCCACTTTTCATCGCCTGTCCAATCCGATGCAGGAACGACTTTCTTTTTTGTCTGGCAAGCAGAATTTGGCATGTGTTTTGGCGTCGCTCCATCTGCCTACCATTTAGTTCATGCGGCACCCATTTTCCGATCTTTTGAACCTTCCTCATGGCATGTAGCCGCATGGAAATGGCTGCTTGAAAAACACCCAATTGCTCGGCAAGCATTTTTTGCGATTGGGTATCGTCCTCGTCCAAAAGAGCCTGCAATTGACAGTCCTCAACCTTCCTGGGTCGATTTTCACGCTTCTTGTCACGCAGGTTAAAATTGTCATTGAACCGGCGAAACCAATCTGCACGTTGTTTCCAATAAAGCATTGTCGCCTCCATAAGCATTCGATGCGATTCGGCAGCCGATTTCTTCAAATTGAAACAGAAAAGCAAAGCTTCCCGCATATGCTTTTTTTTTAGCAAAAAATTAAACATGATTACGAAAGAAAAAATGTATATTGTTGTATGAAATTGCTGATGATGTGCACTGGTTAATATTGACAGATGTCAAACACATAAAAAAAAGTGTGTTGTGTGCCCAGGGTAGCTATGCTCACTAATGCTACCTATGAGCAAAGTGGATTTAAGCTTAAATACACCTGGTACATTACAAATTATAACAAATATATTAATCATAGATTCTCGTGTCATGAAAGTCGTTACTAGCTCCTCCAGACGTCTCCTCTGATGGCATATTGGTAAATATTCATTAGTTTTGCCGAAGGATATATTCGGGGAAATAAACTATCCGGGGTGTGAATCAAAACTAGCAAATTTGAACAAAGGATACAACAAAAACGAAAGATTGTATCCCAGGTAGTATTCCGGGTAACCCGGACAATCCACCTTCTGCAGAGGCAGACTCCATGGATTCTGGGGAGGAGCCCATTGTTTCTTGTTGATAATTCATTTAAAAAAAGCTCACTACTAATGAAATCTCCGTCATGGGTATCAAAAATTTAGACGTATTAAAAAAATTAAATTATTCTAAAGAGTAAAATATGATAACTAGCAAGCTAAAGCAGGCGCTAAGAAAATCATATCTTAATAGACATCGATTTTCTTCCTTAGCGGTTCTTCTTCATTAAAATTAATGTGGATCGAAACTTCACAAATTATATTGACACAAAAACATGTAAACAAAAAATGTTCAAAGGATTCTGTGAACCGCCGACTGAACGGTAGTTTAAAGGAAAAAAAGGCAACGTCAAGCCCGGAACTTAACAAGAAACCTGAAACAATCGAAAATTAATAACTAAGTTAACCTTTGCCTACTTCCAACAGTTTCGCAATTTTAAAAACTGAAAATCAACAACTTGGACTTGAACAACGATTCATATCCCGAATCTATTATGGTAGGAAAAGCTAAACCTATATATTAAGTTAGTAAAAAGTAATTTCGTATTGCAAGCAAATGTCGTTAGAAGGAAATATTTAGTGCTATCTTCATTCTGTATCTAATATTATATATTTTTCTGAAAGATTGAGTTTCCTGCGTATTTTAAACTGTCATTATTTTTATCAAAATTTATCAAAATTCCAGTAATTTTTATTTTACAACATTGTAAACATGAAGCAAAACAAGTAGTATTTTTGGTATTTGATGCTTTACTATTTTCGTAAAGGGAAGAATCCCTGCCAAAAACAGCCGATTAAAATCGATTAAAACAAAAGTAATCTGTATCGATTGGATCCTTGTACTGAGAATAGGATATTGAAACGATTGAAAATAAATAAATCAGATTTAATGCACTTCATGCGGATTATAATTGGATCATATGAATTTGTTTCAATCATAAATTCTCCTATTTCATAAATGAAAACGAAATTGTATTTAATGCAACCAATTTTGTTGTGACCAACAAAAGTAATTCGATTCAATCGGAATTTCTCCGACTTTGCAAACGATATTGGAATCCGTAATGAAACAATAATCCGATTTTCTCGTAATCAACAAAAGTAATCCTATTTAATTCGAATTTCACCGATTTGCAAACGATATTGGAATCAGTTTTAATGAAATGATAATCCGATTTTTTCACAACTAGCAAAAGTAATCCTATTTAATCGGAATTTCTCCGATTTTGCGGACGATAATGAAATAGATTTTGATGTAACGAGAATCTGATTTTGCCATCATCAGCAAAAATATCCAATTCAATCGGAATTTCTTCCAATTAATGGTTGAAAATTAAATCGGATTTAATGCAACGTAAATCTGATTTTGTCATGACTGACAAAAATAGTTTGATTCAATCAGAATTTTTCCAATTTTTCGGTAAAAATTAAATTGTCAATGTACGTACGTTTTTATTTATAAAATTTTATTTTCATCATTACAAATACGTCTAATAAAAACAAAAATTAAATTCATATATATCTAATAAATAATTCTTATGTCTCTAATAAACAAAGAAAATAATTCGACCAAAGGATCATTTTCAACTTTAATGATTTCAAAATTATTTTAATGAAAAATAAATATTTCGGATTTTCAATATTTTTTTCATAGTAGACAATACAAAGTTTTTACTGATATAGTTCGTTTACTACAAACACAGTAAATAATACTTAATAAATTAAGTTTTTAATAGATACCAGTGTATATACCAGAGTTATCCTAGCGTACGTAGCGTATGTACTATATAATTTCAGCGTTCCGATATTCATTGCCAGTTGCATCCTATTTATCGGAACGCACTCTTAATAACGCAAATAATGAAATAACACCTATTTACATACATCATTAATAAGCAAGAATTTCATTGTCGTCAGGTGCATTCAAAACGACAATTGCTCACTGAGCGTTCAGTGAACTCTTTCTTTTATAATTGATCTATATTTTAGGATCTAATGGAATATATCAATCAGATGAAAAAGCCCGTCACTAAAAATAGATGATTTTACTATTAAAAGTATCATTGAAAAACTCATTGAAAATGAATGACATTTTCAATAGTATTTTATAGTAAGCTGAATGAGTTTTTGCCAATGGTAATATTTTATCACTGAGGATTTTATTACTGGCTAGTAATGTTTTCAATGATACATTAATTTTATAGTTTTATTGCTAAAATGAGTATTATTATTGATTAATATCTTATTTCAAAATAACATCAGAAAATTATACGATAAAAATAAGTTTTTCCCTAAATTCGGGAATTAATTTTATAGTGCTTCGAAGTGATCACTCATCCAGTTGCATACTGCCATCCGCTATCCCCTGACTTTTGAAATCGTATGGAAATCGCTGTACTTTAATGATCCACAAACACTTATATAATCATGGACGTATAGCTATAATACATCTGTTCAATATATGGTTCTGAGAAATTTGTCCAATTTAACTGAACATTCAGTCAGCTACTGTCTAATATTTAATATTATAATGACTATTTTCAAGTTAGAAAATCATATGCTGTACTTTTGTAGTACCAGTTATCATCTTTGATTAGAGGTCTCCACTATTTCTCTTCTATCGATACCCACATAAGGGCGATATGTTGCCATTTTTACTTTTCACTTATTTCGCATTCAATTTCACCAAACTAAAGCCAAGGTGTTTTCACAAACTGTCTGTTGTCACATAAAGTCTTCCTTAGAATTAAGCAAACTGCTGGCAAGTTGTCATCATGCGTGCCAGTTTGTTGTCAACGTGACGAATTTATTATTTCTCAATGTACTTTATATATTTTTACAATTACTTTATATACTAATGTATATACTTTTACAATTTTGTAAACTCATAAAATCTATTTGCCCTCCTGATGTTAATTCAGTTCACATTAGATTCCAATGCAAATTGTCGACAATTTGAAAACAATACATGCAGTGCATCAATTTGTTCCATATGCTAAATCTCGCTTGGCTATCTGGGTAGTAGTATGCCATATTGATTCGGGTTATGTACCATGATATACCTAAACAGTATGCAATACAGATGCAGTGTTGATACGTTGTACTATAATGTCATGTACACTTTTTGTACTGCTATCATACAGTTACGCTCTACACCGCCATCTCGTGGCAATATAGTAACAGTACGATAACGGTATTTTATGCGGATATTGTAGAATATCGCACGCTTGATTATCTGGGATAATATTTTACTATTGAAAATTTTGTCACCGGTTAGTAATAAAATCTTCATTAGTAAAATATTGTTATTGATAAAATTCCATTAAAACCACTGGATTGTATAAATGAGTAGTTTTCAATACGAATGATATTCCCATTGACAATAATCCAATGGCAAAATATTATACTACTGATCGAATGATATTCCTATTGATGCGTATTCAATAGTAACTAATATATCCAATAGTAACTAATATATCATTATCGAATAATATTCCTATTGGACTACATCCATTGATAAAATATTTTACCGAATAAGTTTCTTATCGAACACTTCAAGTATAATAGTAAAATCATTCGATAATGATAATACCATTGACACTTTTCGCGACGGGAGCTCACTGAACGTTCAGTGAATAATTATTTTGAATGCACCCTATGGCTATTTTGTGATTAAACTACATACATTTTTTTGAAACTTAAAATGAGATAGGTACATATATGTTTGATAGTTAGCAAAAGCGAGAAAGATAATTCTAGTGTAGTCTATGCAAGAATAAAAAACAGATCTTATATTTAGCTGTGTTCTAAAATTTACTGCCAGTACTGAAAATCTATAATATAAGTAATATAAGTTTGTTTGCAGAAAATTTTCAGTTGAATGATTGTAAATATTCGACAGCAAGTGTATATAAACGACTATGCAAAAATTATTTCCATTTATATAAAATATAATTAAAAAAGAAAAATTGTATATATTTAAATTTAATTACAATAGGACATCGCATATGTTTGCATTGTATAAAATTATGAGTTATAACCTATAAATATTATGTAAATCTATAAAATACAAACACAGTTAATTGAAATATAGCTGCTTTCCTTCTTCGTACATTTATTTGATAGTAAAAATATACTGATATAAATATATATACTGATATAAATATAAATATACATATAATTTAATAACCATTGCATTTGTTGATTATATCAAGTAATCTAGTTTATAACTAAATCATCTTTCATTTAAAATTATTTTAAAAAATTTTAGTGAAAATTATTGTACCATGGTAGAAAGATTGATAGTTCTAAAATAGTTCACATAAAAAGACAAAACAAGGCTTAAATAAACAAAAAACTTCACAGAATCGTTGCCTGAATCTTATCTACAGTTCCAATCTCTCTCTCTCTC